>NC_135167.1:27602453-27902453 GCF_041146795.1 Maylandia zebra | reverse complement strand
ATCCCTGTCAGTGATGGAGAAGCTTTGATGAAAATATTTGGTAAAAAGTTCACCAGCATGAAGGAAATGAAGTTTCAAACTTTCCTTAGGAGGACCCCAGCACGCCTGCTTAAAGAAAAGTAAGTGTGGCGATGTGGATGCTTGCAGCGACTGCTGTATAGAGGCCATCCTGCTACACATGAAACACATCAGAGTCATAATTGTTATTTTAGTCACGTGTTTGTTTATTATCCTTATTGTTTTATCTGGGACTGTTTGCAGACATCTCAGAGAGAGGAGACACCAGCATCTGAACAGAGACTCAAACCAGCAACCTGCAGCTCCCTGCTTGGCTGCTCCAGTTTTCTCCTCACTCATGTTGCCCACCAGTGATTTCTAGCTGCCCACCCAGACAGCAGGCTAGAATATGCGCTGAGCCTCAGCACCCAATACTTGGACATGTTTTCTTTATTAAACAATGAACCAGACCCCAAAAAGTAAACAGCTGTTATTGCTAGGCAACGGGAGCAGCATTTGGAGATGCAGCACCTGACATTCCTGACCATGTGGGCGGAGCATGCATGAAATGGAATGTTTAGTAGAACTGTGCAACACAAGCACTTAGTTCCAGCATGTTTCATTGTATCCAGACACAGCTAGAGACACATCTACAGCAGCATCTCTGTGCAGGACAAACGACAGTTGACGAAGAAACATCGAAAACTTCACTTCACTCCTCTACAAAACGTTGGTTCCTTTGTTTAAAAGGCCAAAATGAATCAAGGGAGATCGAGAAGAGGATCGGCGAGTGCTTCATCTCACAATACAGTACAGCTGATTCATTTTAAATTTCAAATGATACAGGCTGAAAATGTCAAATTAAAAGAAGAGGCAGAAAAATCAAGAGGAGAAGCTAAAAATTCAAAGTTTGAAACTGAAGTAGTATTGCAGGAATTACTGCATGTGGGTCTCAAACTTAAAGGAGAGAAGATGAGAAAACAACAGGCAGAAAACGAGAATGAAAACATGAAGAAAGAACTGTTGGAAGCTCAAAAAGCATTGGAGGAAGAGAAAACCACAGCACAAGAAGCCAAAAATAAATATCTAACTGCAATGAAGGAGGCAGGAAATGTGATACAGGAATTACAGGAGGTGCAGGAAGCTTTTGAAGAGGAAAAAAGCAAAATGCAGTTGGCAACACAAGACGCTGCAAATGTAATGGCTGAAGCTGAAACACTAAGGAAGGAATTACTGCATGTGAAGCAACAACTTGAAGAGGAGAAAAAATGTAAACACGAGACAGAAAATGAGATTGAAAATATGAAGAAAGAATTGTTGGAAGCTCAAAAAGTGTTGGAGGAAGAGAAAATTAAAATACAGGAAGCAAAGAAAGAAATGGAAGATACAAAGAGTTACACTCAAAACATGAAGGAGGAACTGATGAAAGTGCAAGAAGAACTTGCAGAAGGGAAAATTGAGTTGAAGGTATTCAAGAAAGAAACGACCGGCTCTGTGGTGACCAAGAAAGGCTGCAAAGATGAACTTAAAGAAATACAAAAGCACAAAAAGGAAGCTAAAGAGCTCCTCAAACATAAAGGGAAACTGGCCAAACAGCAGCTGAAAGAAACATTTAAAGATGCCGAGGAGCAGCTCAACAAAACCTTAAAAGAACTGAAGGCAAAAGAAAAGCAAGCCAAGGACAGGAGGGGATTCTGGAGCAGACTGCTGAGAAAGAACTGACCCAGCAGCATCTTCCTCCTTCCCCCTCTCTCAACCTTTCTTTCACAAAAATCCCCCCAAACTTTACTTGGGACGTTTGTTTGTTTTTTAAAAACTCTATTCTGAATACATGTACTGACATACAAAAATAAAATTGCCATAACTTGACCTCATGTTGCCTGCTTCTTTTCTTGTGTGTCTGTGGATGTAAAACAGTAACACACTTTCTGCTCTGTGTGTTTTTAATTGCAAATAAATGCAATATGTTTTCATTTTAAAATGCAGTGCAAAAAACTTCTGCTCTAAATCTTTTTTTTTTTTTAGCAAAAAGCTTTTTTTTTTGCCTGTTGTGGAAGTTTTCCATTTAAATAAAGCTGCAGACGAGCGGTGAGCGGTAGCTAACATTCTTTAATCAAAACACACAAAGAACAGACAACCAAGCTTGATGAAGTCCCTGCATGACCGCGGGACAGATGGTCAGCAGAGTCTCCCTGAGCCTAGCATTGCTCTCAGTTAAGTACCTTCTCCAGGAACTAAAGGCAGTACACAGCTGTTTCACACCTTAAGGTTCACACTCCCTTGCTTCCTACCAGAGTCCTCAAAGACACAAAAGACTCTTCCTGTGGAGTTGTCTGCTTCCCCCAACTTCCTTACTACACCCCCAGCATTTGTCTTACTGTATGAGTGTGAGACATGTTAAAATCCAGTGGCACCAAGGTATCATACAATAAAATAATGTGATTAATTCATAAGTAAAAGAAATTCCTATACATGCCCCTTCCTGATTTCTTATGTTTTAACATGTTTGTTACACTTACATGTTTCCAATTTCAAATGTTAACACTGATGTTCAGAGTAAATACAGATTGTAGTTTTTCAAATGATGATTTCATTTAGTTTGGGGAAACAGCTCTCCAACTTTACCTCATGTAGAAAAAGTCATTTCCTTCTAAACCTAATAAGTGGTTTTGTCATCTAGCAAGAACTGCAATCAAGCATTTGCAATAACTAATAAAAAAGCACTTGGGACAATTGTGTTGGTGACAGCTTTTGTTATAATATCAATAATATTTCTATGAATATGGGATACTGTTACATGTTTGCATAGACTTTTGTGAAATATGGAGACACTCCTGGCATTATATGAACAAAGTGAGACTCATTTTTTAGGGTTGGTGGAGATGAGTGTGAAGATCCAAACAATCCCTGTCAGTGATGGAGAAGCTTTGATGAAAATATTTGGTAAAAAGTTCACCAGCATGAAGGAAATGAAGTTTCAAACTTTCCTTAGGAGGAGCCCAGCACGCCTGCTTAAAGAAAAGTAAGTGTGGCGATGTGGATGCTTGCAGCTACTGCTGTATAGAGGCCATCCTGCTACACATGAAACACATCAGAGTCATAATTGTTATTTTAGTCACGTGTTTGTTTATTATCCTTATTGTTTTATCTGGGACTGTTTGCAGACATCTCAGAGAGAGGAGACACCAGCATCTGAACAGAGACTCAAACCAGCAACCTGCAGCTCCCTGCTTGGCTGCTCCAGTTTTCTCCTCACTCATGTTGCCCACCAGTGATTTCTAGCTGCCCACCCAGACAGCAGGCTAGAATATGCGCTGAGCCTCAGCACCCAATACTTGGACATGTTTTCTTTATTAAACAATGAACCAGACCCCAAAAAGTAAACAGCTGTTATTGCTAGGCAACGGGAGCAGCATTTGGAGATGCAGCACCTGACATTCCTGACCATGTGGGCGGAGCATGCATGGAATGGAATGTTTAGTAGAACTGTGCAACACAAGCACTTAGTTCCAGCATGTTTCATTGTATCCAGACACAGCTAGAGACACATCTACAGCAGCATCTCTGTGCAGGACAAACGACAGTTGACGAAGAAACATCGAAAACTTCACTTCACTCCTCTACAAAACGTTGGTTCCTTTGTTTAAAAGGCCAAAATGAATCAAGGGAGATCGAGAAGAGGATCGGCGAGTGCTTCATCTCACAATACAGTACAGCTGATTCATTTTAAATTTCAAATGATACAGGCTGAAAATGTCAAATTAAAAGAAGAGGCAGAAAAATCAAGAGGAGAAGCTAAAAATTCAAAGTTTGAAACTGAAGTAGTATTGCAGGAATTACTGGATGTGGGTCTCAAACTTAAAGGAGAGAAGATGAGAAAACAACAGGCAGAAAACGAGAATGAAAACATGAAGAAAGAACTGTTGGAAGCTCAAAAAGCATTGGAGGAAGAGAAAACCACAGCACAAGAAGCCAAAAATAAATATCAAACTGCAAAGAAGGAGGCAGGAAATGTGATGCAGGAATTACAGGAGGTGCAGGAAGCTTTTGAAGAGGAAAAAAGCAAAATGCAGTTGGCAACACAAGACGCTGCAAATGTAATGGCTGAAGCTGAAACACTAAGGAAGGAATTACTGCATGTGAAGCAACAACTTGAAGAGGAGAAAAAATGTAAACACGAGACAGAAAATGAGATTGAAAATATGAAGAAAGAATTGTTGGAAGCTCAAAAAGTGTTGGAGGAAGAGAAAATTAAAATACAGGAAGCAAAGAAAGAAATGGAAGATACAAAGAGTTACACTCAAAACATGAAGAAGGAACTGATGAAAGTGCAAGAAGAACTTGCAGAAGAGAAAATTGAGGTGAAGGCATTCAAGAAAGAAACGACGGTGACCAAGAAAGGCTGCAAAGACGCACTGAAAGAAATACAAAAGCACAAAAAGGAAGCTAAAGAGCTCCTCAAACACAAAGGGAAACTGGCCAAACAGCAGCTGAAAGAAACATTTAAAGATGCAGAGGAGCAGCTCAACAAAACCTTAAAAGAACTGAAGGCAAAAGAAAAGAAAGCCGAGGACAGGAGGGGATTCTGGAGCAGACTGCTGAGAAAGAACTGACCCAGCAGCATCTTCCTCCTTCCCCCTCTCTCAACCTTTCTTTCACAAAAATCCCCCCAAACTTTACTTGGGACGTTTGTTTGTTTTTTAAAAACTCTATTCTGAATACATGTACTGACATACAAAAATAAAATTGCCATAACTTGACCTCATGTTGCCTGCTTCTTTTCTTGTGTGTCTGTGGATGTAAAACAGTAACACACTTTCTGCTCTGTGTGTTTTTAATTGCAAATAAATGCAATATGTTTTCATTTTAAAATGCAGTGCAAAAAACTTCTGCTTTAAATCTTTTTTTTTTTTTTTAGCAAAAAGCTTTTTTTTTTTGCCTGTTGTGGAAGTTTTCCATTTAAATAAAGCCTGCAGACGAGCGGTGAGCGGTAGCTAACATTCTTTAATCAAAACACACAAAGAACAGACAAGCAAGCTTGATGAAGTCCCTGCATGACCGCGGGACAGACGGTCAGCAGAGTCTCCCTGAGCCTAGCATTGCTCTCAGTTAAAAAGAGAAAATAAAACGGGCATAAAATTAACCAAAAGCAGTTTTAAAAAGGTAAGTTTTGAGTTGTTTTTTAAAAACAGCTACTGAGTCCACAGCTCTTAATACTTGGAGTTCCAGAGTCTCGGGGCCACAGTGGCAAAAGCTCTATCACCCTTAGTCCTCCTCTTAGTATTTTTTATAGCAAGTAAGCCCTGATCAGATGACCTCAGAGACCTGCTAGAGACACAGGGCTGTAGCAGATCAAAGATGTAGGCAGGTGCCAGTCCGTGCACAGCTCTGTAGGTCAAGACCAGGATCTTAAAATCAACTCTAAATTTAACAGGAAGCCATTGTAACTGAGATAATAACGGTGTCACATGTGACTACTTGGAGGATTTTGTCAAAAGTCTAGCTGCAGCGTTTTGCACAACCTGCAGACGATCCAGAGAACCTTTGCTTAGACACATAAACAACGAGTTACAATAGTCCAAGCGTGACGAAATAAAAGCATGTATAGCAATCTCAAGTTCAGAGCGAGATAAAACCGGGCTTAGCCTAGCCACATTTCTTAAATGATAAAAACAAGACCGAACCAGAGATTTCACATGCCCATCCAATGTGAGACTCGAGTCAAAGGTGACACCTAAATTCCTGATAGAGGATTTAACATAAAGTGAGAGAGGACCAAGGGCTTTCACTATCTGCGATAGAAACCTATCAGGGGCGCATAAGAGGACTTCGGTTTTCCCCTCGTTGAGTTGGAGGAAATTTGCAGCCATCCAACGTTTGATCAAATCTAAGCAATCATTCAGACGCTGAAGCTTAGATAAATCCTCGGACATAAAAGAAACGTACAACTGAATATCATCAGCATAACAATGATAAGAAATGTCCTCAAAAGAGCCCATCATATGCTTCTATAAATAAAAGGGAAGCATTGCTTTTGCAAAAACTGTATCCTCAAAAAAACTTGTAATATCAAACAAATGAAGTCAACACCAAGTGACAATGAGCTGGCACTGATCGTTCTAATCATGAATAGGAAGAAACAGGTTCTGGGTTAATCAAATTCTCATAAGCAGTCAGCAGCAGGAAGAATTTTATGGTTTGATCCAGCAGTTGAAGCTGTACCTTCATACATATTTAAGGATGTCAGTGGGGTAGTTTGAGCTCCATAACTGTACCTTGTTGTGGACTAGACACTGCTGTGTGAGTCTGCAGTGCCCCTTGGTTTCTGAGTCAGATCCACCCCTCACTCATCACATCTGGTTTCAAAATATCAAGATGGTGACAGCGAAAAGGGTCAACTCAACTCTAAAGACCCTTATACGTTAGCACCTGGTACCAAGTTCTCTTTCAGAACCTTCTCTGCCGGGATTCCGACCGATTCAAAAAGACGTCAGCAGACTGCATACCAACGATTGGCTGGTCAGAGGGGTCACTTGATGAGTCATGAGAGCATCTCCTTCACGAAAATCGCAACCCGGCAATGAGGGAAATGGCTACAAAAGACAACGCTGTGGTCCTCGAGTCTAACTACAAGCCACAGATGGAGCAGCAGGTATATCGTCTCCTCGACGTCCACCTTTGTTGTGGCATTCATGTAGCATACTATTACGTCACAGGATGCCTTTTCGCATTGCTATAATGACCATTAGCTGGTACTCGATTCTCATGGAATATGAGTCAAGGTGAATCGTGCCACTTCGAGCCGCCTCAGGCCGAGCCGAGTAGGTACTAATGGAAAAAAGGCTTAAATGCATCTTTTATGTACAGTCTATGATTAGTGTGTCTCTAAGCACCAAGTATCGTACCTGGACAAAATGAATGCGATGTACCCAGTGAGATATTTCATTCTACAAGAAGACTGGTGCTTCAACAATAAAACATAACTGTATTAGTAGTATATTGCTGCAGTTACAGTTATATGTAAAATTGAATTAACTAAAATAAAAATTAGCGATACCTGTAGCAATACCTGTGGATTTATCTAAATCTTGCCCCTAACATATGTCCTTCTTATAGTAATACTGTAATAATAAAAAAAAGACTATAACTAACAAACTAAAACAAAACTACAAAAATCCAAACTGTAATCTAAATTAAACTAAACTGAATTAAAAACAAAACGTCAGTCGCTTTCAATTTGTGGTGGTGGTCATTACAGGTTACGCTGCAGGCTTCCCACCCTCATCGTTAAGTACATTTGTGACACTCTCATACACTCACTCATACTCACTCTCTCTTTCTCTTACACACACTATAAGAAGATTGTTGATTTATGTATCTGTGCTTTTTCTTTTTGTGTGTGTGTTCCAGGTGCTGTATGTTTGTTTGGGAGTTTCCTTTGTCTCTTACAGGTGCACCAGTTGGTGATACATTGTACATTGGTATTTGTTTTTATCCCCCCATTTCTATCCCCCCACCACCACTTCTTTTTGTCTCTTGCCTGTCTTGCCTTAGACATTGCCATACTATTCCACATATGATGCAATATCTGAAATGACACAAAAACAAATGAATAAACGAACAGATGAAAGATGAACAAGAAAAGCCTATAGAGACTCTCCATAGCTGTTCTAGCAAAGGCATAATGTGTTCAGCACCACGATGCAGCATTTGCAATCAGAATTGTGATCTGAAAGATTGATGCTGCCAGACAAGACAGACAAAACAAAACAAAACCAAAAGTCAATATTAAATAAAAAAATAGAAACTGTTTTGGAAAATACAAAACTAATTCTGGTGCCAATTGTCAGCCAGTAGCATTAGTGGGATCACCAGTATGAAAATATTAATCATAGGCTTACAATCTTTTCAAATTCATCAACTTGATAAGTTTTAAAACATTTTTTCTGTATACTCAAATATGTCACTCTGTCAGATATGCTGATTTGGTATAGTCTAATAGGTTTTATTTCAAAATGCACTTCTTTTTAGGCTCCTACTATCAATCTATTTTTAAAAAATCTTCATTAAAAATATACCTTCAAGATGAACTTCATGTGCTGCTATTGGCTAATTCATTGGGTAATTCAAGTCCTGAAGCTTTACCAGGACCTTTACTAGGAAAAAGGTTCAGTCCAGTCCAGTTGGTACGTCAGTCCTCCAGCTGTTAGAAAACAAATGAGGCTGACTGAGGTAATGTGACTTGATCCCTTCTGAGCTACACAGTAAGAGGAGAATGTAGGGAACAACAATCCTGGTAACTGATTCAACTTCATCAGCCAGAATGACGCAGAGTGTCGCACACACAAGCACACAAACTGGGTTCCCAGAGATAGATAACAGCCCTGGAAAGTGACCTCTTGCCCAGCTCCATCCAGACAGAACTGGCTGTAGCCAACAAGCCTATACAAAACTGGTAAAACACGAAGTGATTAAGTAAGAGTTGCATAAACTGGGTGCATTCTCTCTCTTGACAACGGCCCCTCTGTGCTGCACACACATACTTTTGATGTATCCGGAGACTACTGTCATTACAAGAGAACATATCAAAGACCTCTTGAATACTGTTCACATGGTACAGGCTTATGTGCGAGAGGGGGACGGCAGTGTTTAAAGAGCTATGGATATTTTTATGCACCTAAACCACTCATTGCTGTGGGCGACAGCAATGAGTGATGGAAGAGCGTTAGCGTTTTCCATTTCATTTACTCAGAAGAGGCCTGTGAGCGCGCAGATGTTTGTACATACGTGTTTTTGCACACAACAATGGCGTGCAGAAACAGTAGCCTTTAGTATACCACATACTAGTCTATGCATGGTACTGCCATGCATGTTTAATGCTGCTTCATGCAAATGTTGTGTGTCTTTGTTGCCTTTAAGGAGAAGATGTCGCCAGTCGTGGTGCGCTGCGTTATCTCAGACTGCAGTAGGTTATGTAAACCCAATTTCACACAGTAAGGAGTGGGGGAGTGAGAGAGGCACTGCTACACAGTCAGCACTGACTGAATAGGGGTGAGGCAGAGAGGAGAGGACTGCAGCATTTTACCCTCTTTTTTCTTGTTTTCTTCTCTCTCTTTTTCTGTATCACCTCTGATGTTTCTTATAGCAATCTGCCTGCTGCTCAGCCTGTACCTGGAATCTGTAACATCACATATTCTGTGCTTGTGGCAGACCAGCGCAGAGAGGGTAAAGACTTGCAACTGCACAGCAAAACACAAGTCACCTTGGAGGTTGTAATTTGGGGCTAAATTGTGCACCGTTCTGCCAACTAGGACCAAGAGAAGGCAGTGGCTAGGTCAGTATTATGCTAGGTGCTGCTCTAAGTAAACAATGACGTGTTTCCATGTGTCTGAATCAGAGACAGTATAAAACGGGTGAAGCTTCTGGGTCTGAAAAGTGAAGCCACTGTGCAAGTGCCTTAAACCTGCACTCTATCTGTAGGCTGCTGAGTAACCATAGCTGTGGGTACAAACAGACCTCCAGTCCGTGGGAGAATGATATTTCCTGATGGGTTTATGGGCTTACAGGCTCTGTTTTTAAAATCTTGGTCGTACTGTTTCAAAATGGGGGCTGATCTGCGATTGGCAATTCTTCAACCTTGTCAAATCCAGCTATTTGCAACCAAGACAGTGATAGTGGGAGCATTGATCTCAAGGCTCGAGAGCAGGACTTCTGAAACCATTGGATGACATTACTGTTAATACTGTCTGTGGTCTGATAACACTGATTTCCAAGGGGAGCCTTCAGTGTGGCCCATACAAAGAGCCACACAGAAGGCTCTGTGTATGGGTGCAGCAGGTCAGACAGGTACTGAAGAGAAGAAGGATCTCGCAAGTAATGCGTGACTTAAACGAGAGCCAGTGGAGATTTATGAGGGTGGGGGTGATATGTTCTCAGAGCTAGTGGGTGTTAGAAGCCTGGTGGCTGAGTTCTGTCCTGGGCTTTGGTGGAAATCCAAAACACGACCCCATTGTAATGATCCATCCAGGTGGAGACAAAGGCATGGATAAGGGTCTCTGCTGCAGAGTCAGTGAGTGATGGACAAAGTTGAGAGATGTTCATTAGGTGGAAAAAAAGCTAGTAGAGATTTGATCTGACCAATGGAGAGCATATACATGGTGTAGAGAAGAGTTCCAAGTGAAAAACCTTGAGCATACTGAGTTAATAGGAGCAAAGGTGGACCAAGCGCCTCCCATGGTGGCAAAGTGTATTCTGAAAAGAGCGTACAGTAACAGTGAGGCCAAGATAGTTGGCTTAATAACAGAAAGAAGGAGATTGTGAACACAAGCAGGATACAAGACGATTAGCATGCCTCATCTTGTGGCATGCTCATAAGGATACAAGACACATCGTGGCTCTGGGACATCCCCGGGGTGAGACCAGGACATGTTAGTGAGATTATGTTTCTCAGCTGGCTTGGGTATGCCTAAATGTTCCCTTGGATGAGCTGGAGGAGGTGGCTGGGGAGAGAGAGGTGTGAGCTCTGTAAAGCAGCGGTCCCCAACCCCCGGGCCACGGACCGGTACCGGTCCATAAGTCATCTGGTACCGGGCCGCAAGAGTTGATGCTCGTGTGTGAAATGTATTGTTTTCAGGGTTTTTATCGGGTTTCAGCGTTATTTTGTTATCGTTAACTCGGTTTTCCTGGGTCTTTTCACGTATGTTATGAATAAATCTTCTTTTTTTCGGTACCGGTACTAGTTTTACTTTGTTGTATTTATCCGCGACACCTTACAGGCCGGGCCGTGAAAATATTGTCGGGCATAAATCGGTCCGTGGCGCAAAAAAGGTTGGGGACCGCACTTTGTAACAGATACATTTTACTTTTTTACTTTTGTGTGTAGGTTGCTGGACCCCTGACCTAAACCTGGATAAGCAAAAGAAAATAGATGGATGGACAGACGGATGGATGGACTCTAGGCCCCTTAGTACCAGCTCAGCATCATGTAAATGTTGGACCCAACCTTATTATTGTTATCCAGCTATTTATGTCCACAGGGTACCCATCTTGTGATGACTGCTTCCGGTGGGATAACGCACTATGTCACAAACTTAAATAATCTCAAACTGGTTTCATCACAGGAAGTTCCTTGACACCAAACGGCTTCCATAGTGACTGCACAGAGTAGTAGAGCACTTCTGTAATCTGGTGGAATGGGAGATTCTCGTCACTGATCTGCAGCAACTGCGTGAAACTGTCATGTCAAGATGAACGAACATTTCTGAGGAATGTTTCAGGCACTTTCTTGAAACTCTGTTGAATCTGTGAATTTGTTCTGAAGGAAGAACCTTCTACTAGCGAGATATTATTAATGAAATAGCTGCTGAGTGTACAGCCCTGTGTTCCTTCATGTCTTTGAGTGTCTGTTGTTTTCCCCTGTCTCTATTTACGCATGTTTGTTTTTTAGTTGTTGTTTTTTTCTTGTATTTTGTTGTTGAATTTGAAGGTTTGTTCTGTGTTTTTTTCATCTTTCCATCTGTTTGCTATTTATTCCTGCTGTCTACTATTTATGTTTTATTCTGGCACAGTCAGTGTGGTTCACCTACAATTTCATTGTACATGTACAATAACAATAAAGGGCTATTCTATTCTATTCTATTCTATTCTATTCTATCTTTCTCCAAGGCTTGCATTTGGGTTTTCTATATCACCAGAACCTCATGAAATAATTGGTCACTAAGGTTACACGGCTTGGTTATAGTCTATGATTTGTCCCACACAGTAGTAGTAGCCATTTCCAGGGCTGAATAATAAAGCCAACATGGATGTGCAAAAAAACCAGTTCATTCAGTGGCCAATTGAAGCTGCCTCCCATAGACTCTCAAGTTTAATAAAATAAAATGTGTTCCTTCAAAATAAAACAAAATAAAATAAAATAACAACAGCAGAGTCTGGTTCAGATCCTGCCTTTTTTTGCTGGAGGGGGGCTCATATCAGCATATTTGAACCATTTGAACCTGTGTTGTTTGGTGTTGTTGCCTTTTCACACCAATTCGCAGGGATTGATACCTGTCTCATGTCTATGGCTGCAGCCTGATAACTCATCTGGTCACTTAAGATACCAAAAACCAACAAGGCAGTGGACACAATTCTAAAATTAATGCTTCAAACTGTGGAGACCATAACACAAGTAGGTAGCATCACTTTTGTTTTGTTGGTACGGATCGGGCTATAAGTAACAGTTTCAGTCTCTGAAGAATGTGGTGGTTATCCATTCAACTATTTTCTTAACTGTTTATCCAGTTCGTGGTCACAGGGGTTTGGAAACTATCCTAGCTGTCACAGGACCAAAGGCAGTTTACACCCTGGACTGATCGCTAGTCCATCACTGGGCTAACATTGAGCCAAATTGTTTTCAGAGAATACACATTTTAGAAGACTCAATAATCGGAATAAGTCTGTGTAGTGAAAAGCCTTTTTTTTCTGCCGTTTGTTGACTTACTTCAATAACAGTTCAACTCTGTCCACTCTGATTGTATTTCATAGCTCGGTGCCCTTTTCCCCTGTCTCAGTATGTCCCCTCTCCCTGCTGGTGCTTATATAAGAGGCTAATAAATAAAATAGAAATACAATACCCTACCCTCACTACAGGATCCTCAAACACTCACAAACACTCACACATGACACTGGCCCAGAGACCGCTGCAGGGGTCTTAACACTAACATTTCCCTTATGCACAAGCAGGTGTGTGTTATTCACACACACACACAAACACAACTGTAACAATCCCGTATCATCTGGGTTCTTTTTTTTTTTCTTCTGACCTTAACGATTTGGGTCAGCCTGTTCTGTCGAAGGATCGTGATTTAATCTGTAAACAACGGGTTACCTTCAACTGTGAGCTGCTGCGTATGCAGATTACACTTGAGCTTTTCCAAATGAAAAAAAAAACAGAGAAAACTTAAGAAAAGCAAGGTGACCCTTTGTGTTACAGATTCTCTTCAGTCAGAGTCACTTTTCTCCCTCATTAAACACAAAAAGTAGTGCACCATCGATAAATGCACCAGTATCCCGAGTAGCTCTCTCCCTACTGCTGTCTGGCATGGATAGATGTTAGTGTTCATACAAGCAAAGCATGGTTAACAACAGGTTTAGCTGCAAAGATCTGACCTGTGTGTTTCATACAGACAAGTACAGATGTAGTCATACACATGCTTATAGCATGGGCTGCTCACAGTGATTTAAACTATATACTAAGTTTTGTAACAGAACTTCATACCACTAATCACTTCATCATCTTTGGAACTATCTTTTAGGCAACATCTGGGCAGAACATCTGGGCCATAGCCCAAAACGGGAAACCACCAAACCAAGCTAAACATTTTTTATTGTAGCAACAAATACTGCAGATATAACTAAGTAAAACATCACACAAGTGCTGCTCACACATTTGCTCATCTATATTAACATCCTATGATGTGGTTGTGTATGAGAAAATGCATTTTGAGCAAAATTGAGACATTGAACACTTTTTGACATTTGAGCTACATTTTTTTGATGAGTAACTGTTTCATTTAAGTCCTAAATGTCAGCTTTTTTAAATGTAGGTAGTTTTATCAAGTAAACATGAGTTCAGCTATCATCTTTGGTTGTTTCATATGCGAGAAAGAGTTAGCATTGGATGTGTGATTATCAGCTGACATGTAGACACAAATGGGTCAAATTCATATAGAAAATACAGTATTGTGCAAAAAACAAACAAACCAAAGTTTTAAAAGGTACAATAAAAAACTAAGTACCCACTTATTGCTTCCATAGAAATATACCAGGTCAGTAGCATGTGAAATACATCTGAAAAATCACAGAACTTCTGGTACAATGTTTTTTGCGCACATGAGAACAAAGTGGAAAAATGTTTCACCACAATGCGCAGCACTATATTTGGCAAAAACAAACACAGCACAATCACCTCACACCAACTTTCAAGCACAGCGTTGGAGGGCTCATGATCTGGGTTTCTTTTGCAGTCACATGACCTGGCCACCTGCTGTCATTTAAACCACAATGAACTCCTCTGTGTACCAAAGTATTCTGGAGTTGAAGGTGAAGCCATCTGTCTGACAGCTAAAGCTTTGCTCATGCAACAGGACAATGGTCCCAAGAAAAACAGCAAATCTACACCAGAATGACTGAAAAATAAAAGAGTCAAGGTGCTACAGCAGCCTAGTCCAGACCTCGACCTACTTGAAATACTCTGGCAGGACTGTGCATAAGCGAATGCCTGAAAACCTCAATGAACTGAAGCAACGCAGTAAAGAGGAGTTGTCCAAAATTCCTCCTCAATGTGAAAGATGAACAAAGTAATGCAGTAGATGTTTACTCCAAGCCCATCAGCAGATCATACATTTAAGCGGATAAAATAGAAAAGACTTAAAGCTAATGAAAGAATGCATGGCTTGCCCACCAGGGAGAACGAGAGGAAAATTAAGAGAGAGAGAGCTTAGGTATGTTATGGAAGAGAGTGGAGGAAGGGAGAAAGGTGCTGAGGTCAGGTGTGGGCAGAGAGCTCGCCCAGTCTCCCTAGCCTGCAGTATTTCAGAGCCCGCTGCGACTCACTGCACAGTACATTCTGCCCCTGACCTTCAGTTATCTAACCACCCTGACAGCACCAAGCCAAGCCAAGCAAACTCTCTGTCTTTCTCTCTTCCCTCTTGACTCATCCGTTGTCTACCCTCTATCTTACCGCCATGATTTTGATAAGCTAAAGCATGCAGAGTGGGATGACAGATGCCTAATGTACCATCTCTACATTTGCACACACTAGTTGATTGGTTATCTTAGTCTAGTATAATCTGAATTGCCTAGAAACCAGTTTGATTTTACTTTTAAGTTTGGAAGAACAAAAGTTTTGATGAAACTTTTTTTCCTGCAGCTGAACCACCCACAGCTTTTCATAACTGTCATAGTAACAGATATTTAGGAGTCCCTGAAGAGATCTGAAATACTTACTTTGTCACACACTGCGTCATGCATTCGATAGCTTTAAATTAATGTCACAATAACGCGATGTCCTCAATCCTGTGACACAACGCTGTAGCTTTAAAGCATCAGAGAAAACGATGTCAGCAGCACGCAGCACCAAGGGTAATATTTAGATTCCACTTTGGACACTTTAATATAAATGTCTGCTTTGATTGGTTGGTGACTGATGGTCTGGTCTTTGTTATCTTTATCGTTACTGGACTGCTGTTATGAAATCACCCCACAGTGAACTTCAGAGAGAAGTAAGATGAGCAATGAGCTTGCTTCTGCTGAGTGAGACTTTTTGTCTGTCCAAAACAGCCTCCCCGATAGAGCGGGAATTATTAAATCAGGTTGTGATTCCAGGTATCACTCTTAGGACCTGACCTCTGTGTCAGCCGTCAGAACGCTCTAACCTCTCCGTTCCTCCGTGTCATTCCCTCATTTTTATCATCCAGGATTTTCAGGAACTTCTTAGAAAACACTCTCACCCTCGTAACCTGTATCAGACTCTCCCAGCCTTTGTTTGAGCGGGTAAATAAACTGGCAGGAAGAGCAGAGATCACATGTGTGCCAAATAGATGCATCCACTTGTCCATCCGCCCTTTTTTCCATGACTGCAAATCATTATCACCATGGATACTTCCACAAATAGAGCATCAGTTGAATAAGAGCACCCAGTGCATTACGGAGAAGCCAAACACACACACACACACACACACACACACACACACACACACACACACACACACACACACACACAAAACAGCACATGTATGACTTTAGAAAATGCTGAGTTACAGTTATTTCCCAACCCTTATCCTTTTATCCAAAACAAAAAACCTTAAATGTTTATTTACATCAAGGTGGCTTGTTTGTAGTTCATATAAGGAGGGCACACTTTTGTCTGTTTTAATACCTGGACTACACATATTTATCATACCTTCCGTTAGGAGACAATGATCTATCCTGCTGGGTAGCCCCTTTTAAGGGCCCCTTTACATATTCAGTCTGACCTACTTTTATTCCCCTCAGCTGTGACACAGCGGATAAGTGTGGACACAAGTACATAGCTGGGTCGCTGAAGTGGACAAACTGGGTTAAAATTGAGGTGGAAAAAAGAAAAGAACTTCAAAAGATAATTGGACCAATAACATCAGGATGGTGTTTGTTGGAGTAATGCACTGTCATTCTAGTAATACAGAATGAAATGAGACTGTTTCCCTTGTTTGAGTACTGCAGTCAATTTGAAAGCAAATGAATCTAATGGTCCTGGAGTCCTTCATTTTGCACTTTCACCTGTTAATCTTAATTGTTTCCATGAAGATAGCAACAGGTCTAAAGATCCTAATCAGTGTCGATGCCAGTTTGTTCCGTAACAGCAGGAGGCTGACCTGCAAATGGCTGCAGGGAGCGCAGCCTGTGGTAAAGCTTTAATCAGTTAAGAGGATTGATCTGTGAGGTTACATACCTTTGTGAAGGGATTTTCTCTTTCACCATCATATTAGTGCTCTCGGGTCATTACAACAGGACTCACACATACATACAAGTTCATGAAATCTACATTTTAGCATCATGTTAAAAAGATAGATTTTTGTAGAAGAAACATCTCAAATAGTTTCATGAAATCTGGACATGTGGATTTTTGCTGGTTTGCACAACAGCAACAAAACGGCACAATATCTTCATTAACATGTTAATAGAATTTTAAAAAGAAGCACTGATTATAGTGTATGCCATTTATGGGACATGAAAGGGGACTGGCTGAGTGACTAACAAATGCAAGCAAGCTCTGGTCTCTGTCTTACTTGAGGAATCCTCGAGGCAAGCCTGAAGCGGAAGAGCAGCACGTTTTGCAGAGGGCTCAGTTTCCACTATTACTTTTTGCTTAACTTGATGTTCACATTTATGTAACAAGCACTTGAAAGCAACACAGAAGCCTTGTTTTCTATTTATAACTGTTAGTGTCATTGTCAGTGTGAACCAGGACCAGGATGTGCTGGTCGTTGAACTGTGCAGAAAGCGTAACCTTTCACGTTCTTAAAAAAACCTTTTTCTTTGCCTTTTTCGTTCATGATTATTTAAACAACCACAAATGCTGCAGGTCGCCACCCGTGTGACCTCTTATGGACTCTTACAATGTGTTGCAAATGGGAAATTGTTAAAAATAGCTATACTGTATACTGTTTGTGGTTGCAATTCTTAGAAAAGATATGGCAGCCACACCTTTTATTTCATTGTCTACAATAGACAAACAATTTATTTAATTTTTTTCCTTCAGTCCTAAAATGATTTTTTTTCTTTGTCGTGTTTGCTCACTAAAAGTGCCAGTACTACCCAGCAACTCCTGTGTCAGCACTTCTTTCTCTTGGCTGGTTACCAGATTAATCAGACAGACCACATTCTTGCCAGCAATGACATGTCTCCTTGGCTAAAAACCCTGTCGTTCACACCCCCCCCCCCCCCCAGTCTGTGCCAGTCTGCCCAAGTCTGTCTGACAGGTTGGTAATTATACTTCACTTTATTGTCTTTCCATGTTCTCATGGTATGCTTCTGCCTAGAGAGAGGGCCTAACGCCGTGCTGTAGTAGACAAAGCTATCGAATCTGTGTGGCCACATTTTTTTGGGAGAGAGAGGATGGAGTTATCTGCAAGTACCCACGCCCAAGCCAAAGACAGAGAATTCAGACCAAAGACAGAGATGAATGTCCTTGTTACAGCTACTGTATGATTTCTGATGTGTTTCTGTTGGTCCAATAAAAGTGTCATGATCCTGGGTCCTTTTGACCCAGCGTTTTGTGTTTTCTCTTCGCGATTTTGGTTCTGTTCTCTAATTGGTGTTTACCCTGTTCCCCCCCGTGTGTTCCTGTTTTATTGTGAAGGTCTGCGTCTTATGTGAGTGTTTTCAGTTTGCCTCCCTGGTCTCGTCATGTTAATCACTCCCAGCTGTGTCTCCCACCTGTGTGTAATCTCCCTGTGTTCTCTGAGTGTATTTAAGTTGTATTTTCTGTCTTGGTAATCGTTGGTTCGTCTGTGTTGTTTCCCCTCGGTCTCCCTGCGTCTCCCCGCATGTATTTCTCCGGACCTCCCTGCATCCTCATTCTGGTTTGTCTTATTAGTTTACCCAGTTTAGGTTTCCGGTTTCATGTTTTGTCGCCACCGCTGTTTGTACTCACACCCCTGTAAATAAACACTCATCTGCACCAGAGCTGCCGCATTTTGGGTCCTATTTCATATTCCACACGGCTTGCCCCGGCAAACCGTGACAAAAAGATGATTCAAGCAGGGTGCCAATGCAAATATATGACTTACCACGTAAGAACAGCAATGACTGTAAAGTGGAATTCATGGTAGTGAATTTGTGTGCATTTCTGTGAGTATTTGGCTACACAAAATGAAGGATTATGGGGAAATGCATAGCCTGATGAATGTGAATTCTGAAAGTTGAATGCTGATTGGTTAAAAAATGAACTGGAACACTGACTAACACAAAAAAAGCATCAAAGACAAAAAAGCAGGAAATGAAATGCTGTCCTGCCTGTTCTGAAAGTGCTTTTTTAACTTCTTTAACAGGATATGAGTTTAATATAAGTTTGTGTGGGGATGTATAGTGTATAGTGCTTTCTCTGTAAAGGTCAGTGTGTAGGTATAATACACTTTGCATTAGACATGATGGTGAGGACTTAGATGTTGTTGGTAAAGTAGACTGCTTACAGCTTTTAGCTCTGTTTCCAGCTAAATCGACAAACTGGACATTCTGTAAGAACGAGGATGCTTGTCTACAAGCAAAGAGCAGCGCACAGACATGGTGTGCTCACATCAGTCTCTGTTGTCTCTCATCATTCGCTCCCTCAGGCCCTCATTAGTACTCCTGAGGATATGTTTGCTTAACACTCTGGTAAATGGTCTCGTTACACTGCGTAATCTGCTGGTGTTATTGTTAAATAACAGATGCAGCCAAAATCCCACTTGTACCTCATGTATGTTCAAGTATTGTGGACGTGTTGGGCTAAAGAAATGTGTTGTAATGGTCTTCCTATTCATTTAAAATATTTTCTTTGCTTTTGCTTTATGCAAACAGTTTCCTGCAAAATATGTTAATTAACATGACGTTTTGTTAGAGCAGACATGAAAAAGATGCTCAAAGATGGTGAAAAAAGGGCCAGTTCCTCATTTCTTTTCTGTGCATAGTAATGAAGTCTGTCTCTAGGTCACAGACTCTCACACTCTCCTCCCACACAAGCATTATAGCAAGGTAATAGTTGTTTGCAAGAGCAGAGAAGCAGAGCTGTGCTAAAGAAGTCTCAGGCCTTCACATAAACCTAAAGACAGGCTGTCATTGGCCTTTTGATGAAAGACTGAATCTCAACGCATCACCCGAAGCAATTTGCATGTGTACCTCAAAGTGTAGAAAGTGATGATCGTTCCCTTCTTGGATTTCTCGTCTGTGTCTGTTTCAGCTTTCTACACAAAACGCTGCTGCCACCTTACATCACATACTTTTGTTGCCTTCCTCTCCTCTGCACAGCCTACAGAATTCAGCTGCTCATGCATGATTAAGGCCAGTTATGCAATGAAACAAAGATGGATGGATTTCGTGCACTTGGTTGGGGTTTTTACCTTTCTGTGTGGAGTTTGCATGTTGTCCTTGTGCCTGAGTGGGTTTTCTTTAGATTTCAGCTTCCCACACATTAAACGCATCCATGTTAGCTAACTTGCAATTATCAATTACAATCTAAAATTGATCTAAAATTGCTTAGCAGTGGCCATGTGCTTCTCTGTGCTATAAAGAAATGTGCAGGACGTGCCCCACTATGCCCAATGTCAGAAGGGATATCCTCTGACCCCCAACTGGATTAAAAAAAACAACAAAAAAAACCCAAAATCATTGTACTGATGGCAAAAAAAATAAAATATTGGATTTGGATTACTTAATAAAATCCTATCCTAGAACAAATGTGATGTTACCTCTGTCTGATAACTAAAGTTTACATAACAGTACTTCCCACCAGAAAATACAATGATGTTGCCCGGGTTGCCTTTTTCATTGCTATCATTACTATCATTTTTATACAACAATTGTTATTATTGTTATTTTACACAGATTATACCAACAAGATTTAAATGTTAACAAGGAGCATTTTGAGAGCACAAACCTGCTCACTGTCTGGGCAGTGTTTACTTTTAAGCCAATAGTATTGTAATTTTTATGTATTCATTTTGCTTTCTTTATTGTTTTTAAAGCAGTTTGCCATGTAGGAGTAAGTGATGAATAATTACTGATTTGTAGGTAACTGGATATAACTATCTTGGTCTTATTCTATAGTATTATCCTACAGCAGGTTTCTAACTAACCAGGTAGCTTGTATTATCCTGACAATACTTTCTTTAAAAATATAACACATAAACTCCTTGCTGGAGGTAATTAGTAGCTTTAATAGCTTTCTATTCGTTTACTAATTTATTTAACCCTTGGGGAGAACCAGACTAGCTGTGTTCCTCTGCATCTCTGCTTAGCTAAGCTATCAAACTGCTGGCATGAGCCTCACACTATAACCACAATGATTTGAGTGATACTGATCTTCTTATCTAACGCTAGAAAAAATATTTTTTTAAAAAGACTTGATGCCCTTGGAAAGGCAGGATTTCCTTATTTATTAATTTTTTTCTATAAAACCACCTGAGCTTCTTTGCAGGTACGCAAAACCTCACAATTTAAATGTGGACAAATAGAGAGAAAGTATTTATAATGTGTCTGCATTGCCTGAGGGTCTGTGGATGGATTTACCACGGATGATGGAATCAGTCCTCACTTGCCACTTCAGCATTTGATTTGTCTGTGGCACTTGATTTATCCACACAGTCACCCATTCATTAGCAGCTATATATAGAACACATCCAGGCATGCATGACTGCATACCGCACATTCACATAGCAAAAGCCTCTCTATTGATCTGTCCGTCATTACCGGGGCATTTACGTCAGTGGAGGTTCGCTCATTTCAACAGAAAGAGAAATGGTTCTGGTGAATAGAGGGGAGCACTGCAGGGTAGGCAGGGCACTCGCTGTTGTCTGGCATTATGTAACTACTGGACTATCCTATAGCCCATCTAACCCAAATCTACTGCAAACTCATATGAGCTTTTAAATGGATTTTTGGGTGAAGTCTGCACTGCCTGATGGCCTCATGTAATCCTCCCTGATAAGAATAAGGCAGACAAGGGTCCAACAGAAGAACCCTAATCCTTTTTCACTTGTATTTCTTTAATTATGCAATATATTCCTCAGCAGTGCAGAGGAACAGAGATGAACTGAACTGCAATGACCTATCCACTGAAAAACCTTGCACCAAGCTTTCAGCCCACACTAGGGTGTACTGTGGAGCATGTAGTGCAGCTAAGAAAATATATACGCATGTAAAGCACACTCTCAAGGCTCTAAATTACCCAATGAGCACACACCTCAGTTGGTCCAAGAGCTGTGGCATTCCATGGTACAGGATTACATGTTATTGCAAAACAAACCCGAGTTCAGTGTCCTCTGATAGAGAGGGATGAAGTGCAATCGACCTGAAACAACAGCAAGGTGTTTTTCCACCTTCCGGTCACATCGTGCCATAGTAGAGCAAGTTAATAATTGATGATTTACACAGGCCAATCAATCAGATGTCACAGACGTGCCTGTTGTGGCTAACCCTTACCCTTTCAAGCCTGTGTTTACGGTCACTGGAGAACAAGCTCATATTGACTTTCAAACCCCAGCATATCCTTGGAGGATTTGTCTCAGACAAGGACCCCTAAGCATTTTCTTGCAGCACTGGGCCTGTGATGTCATCCCAGCGATGCGATTGGCCAATCCCAGCAGAGGAATGTGAAACCCTTTTATCCAATAATTTGTATTCGAAGGTGGGATGATGCCAGTGACAGCCTAGCTAGGTGAGGCCAAGATTGGCCAGACGGGCTTCCCATTAACCCTGCCCCCCCCCCCATGCTACATCGATCCGCAGATCCGCAGTGACAGACACACAGAGCCAAAGCAGGGGGGCTCAGAAAGCGGGGCGGTAAGAGCAGCTGCAGCGTTATTCACTGACAGCGAGGTGTGATTATATGCTAGTAATCTCAACGCTTTGGTTGGCTTCATAGCCCAGTATTGCTTCTCAACAACACACCAGCCACTCTGCCATGCCCCTGAATTTTGAGATATTATAAGAGAGGGTTTAGTTGATGGGAAAGCTGAAGTGAGATTCAGGCTCATCTGGGATCAGTCTTTAAAGAATGCTGGTGTGACAGAGGAAGCCAATTAATCCCATGCCCATCGCTGCTGTGACCCCGATGTGTGATAAGAAGCTTGATGCTGCGGCTGCCGAGGATTTGAGAGAGCTGCTAAAGTCAGACAATGGAAATGTGTGTGTGATGGAAAGTCAGAGAGGAAAGATGAGGATGATCTTATGTAATTATTCAAAATTAAGTCTTCTAACTGCACCATAACCCCTTTGGGCATAAATAAGCATAAACACATTTTAGATAAGACAAGACAAGACAAGACAAGACAAGATAAGATAGACGAGTTTAGAAAATCATCTGATTCAGCTTGTAAACGTGAAAAAATCACACTGAAGGAGATGAATGCAGAAGTTCGAGACAGGAGAGAGTTACTGATGGCACAGGATGTCCTTGGTCTTATTTTAAACCCAAATATTATGAGTAATAAGACCTTGTAGACAGTAAAAAGACAGTGACGGGACAAAGGTGTGTGGTTGTATCATTATCACACATCGAGATGTCTGATATTAAACGCAGCTTTTTCATTTGCAGGTGTGTCATACTTCATATGGTTATCATAGTCCAGCTCTCCCTCAGTCTTCTGTGGACAGCATGCTCTTATCTCGGCTTTATGATCTCCTTCAGGATTTGTTCTGGCACTGCTGTGGCGTAAAACATGGTCAGCATCTGACTTTGACCTTGTTTGCTAATCTTTACGCTTTTATTGCCATGAAAAGAAAAAAAAACAAACTTTCCACTCAAGTGTCATCAAACATTTAGCAACTTACCTTGAAATGAACCTCGTCTCAGGTTTATGGTGTACTCAGAATCCCGGCTCATTTAGAGGAATTATTTTAATCTATTAATAATCAACATGCTCTTGCTCAATACAGCGGTTACTCTTTTATTTGCTTTTGATTACTATTATGCAATAATATCCTGCCATACGGCTTCAGATGTTTGGACAGTGGCTTTTAATAATCTGTCTCACCTGAACCTGTTGAATACATTCAAACACATAAGCAGTGAATGCTTTCTGCATTAGTGCTGTTAAGAAACTTCCAGATTCCAGGGCCTCTGATCCTCTTACATCACCGCCAAACACCCAGTTTTATCTCTGACCCCATAACAAACAAATCCAATCACATCAAGCACACAGAACACACAATACGCACAGTGTACCTGCCAGATCACTTAATCATTTCACTTCAGAGTATCCCAAGAATGTACTATTTGTCATTTCTCTGGCGGGCGAGGTGCAGACAAAACAGGTTATATCACATCAGAGAACGGACGGCTCATACCCCCAGCAATCCTGCGTGTGAGGATTCTCCACTCACAGATGGTGAGAGAAAAAGAAAAGGAAAGGCAGATAGTCTTTTCCTCTCCTCGCATTTCATCGCACTTTTTGCTTCCAAAAATACAGCACTGAAAAGATGCTGATAAAAAAAACAAAACGATTACACATTTATGATCTGCAGACACGCAGTTCTAGTTTCTGACTTATTTAAAAATCTATCTTTTGTGGAAAGCAGAGATTTCATTCTGACACACTTTTTGGTCATGCGGTTGATACGATGAATGAAATTTGTGTTAATTTAAAAATCACTAGAGATATCATTCTGCAATCTTTTAATTTCAAAGCTGATTTGATACTGAAGACACGCTTCACATGGTGTGGTCTCATCTTAGAATTGAACCACGAAATAAAAAGAACAGCCTGATTTTCATGCTAGTGGTGGTGGCACTATTGTGTCTTGCGTAATCGTACTGTCACATCCCACTAACAATCTCCGGCTGGAGTAAATCGTTTGAACAGCTGGATGAGAACTCATCTGTCCTTGACATGAACTTAAGTGTCGTTAAATATGCTCCTTTAATCCAGACTGAAGACAGACCGACAGTTCACAAACACTTGGATTTTCTAGCGTCAGTGGATTATTATTTTTATTGTTCAGTTTTATATAAACATACTTTTTTTATTGTGCCCTCATGTGGTTTTAAGTTGAAGTTTTTTCCTTTTAAATTCAAAAAAGTGCATTTGTTGACTTGTTCTGTGTTGTTTTGTTTTTTTTACAGCACCCCAAAACTACCTGTATGCATGAAATGTGCTTTTTCAATACAGCTGGCTGCTTTACCTTTGAGCAGCAGTGCAGCAGTGAAGTTCAGTTCAATTTAAACACAACAAGCTTTGGAAATAAAGTGATCATACACGAAAGGAAAAAAAAAGGTTTTAAAACACAGAACTACCTGTTCTGTCAAGATATGCAAGTCATGCCATTGCATAAACACATTTGCCCCTTGCACTGGAGACACAATGACAAACACTTCACAGCCTCTTTCACAACACTGTGAAATACCAGACTATAGCTGCTGTACACGTCCTGTGGTCATATGGTCATTTACAAGGGTGCGGGAGTTGAAACTCCTTTGTGAGCCGTTCTGCACCTTAGTTTGAGCTCCGGTGAGGCAGACTGTTATATAACAGAGGACACTGTAGTGAAAAGCATCAGAGATTAGTGCTGGTCAGTCTACCGAGAGCAGGACTTATTGCTTCTGTAAGCTGCGCTATGTAACGGTTTTTCACTGCACTCAGGCAGGGTAATCAGTGATTAATTAATCAATGCTGTTTATCAAGTGAGCGCAGCATTGCTCGCGCAGGCAATGCTCATGGCAGCGCACAAGTTTGGAGCATAAGCACTACACTCCATTGATTAATTCCTCGCAAACAAGTGACGATTTAGAAAGCAAAATATAGGCAAACAACCCCTAACCCACAGCTTGACCTCATGCTCTCACATGCATATTTTGATAACATACAGCTGGTCCAGACTCTGCAACGGTCTGGTTTGGATATCAAACAAATGTGCATGCACGTATTTCCTTACAGTCCAAACATACCAGCCTGTCAAGACACCAGGACGTGCTGCACGACAAGTAGACAGGACAGAGGAAGGAGCACCGCCAAAAAGTAGCAGACCTGGGGAGATGCTGTGATTAGGCAGAGAACAGACACAGGTTTCAGGGAAGGCAAAACCAGATTTGTGGGGCAAGAGAAAAACTGGAAATGATTTTTCCTGTAGAATCAGCAGAGACTGATGTCTGGCATTTGTAAATTCACAAGTTCACGAACACCCTTACTGAAACAGACAATGAAAGAGAGCAATAAACCCAGAGGACATCCAAGGATGCACCACATGCCCACACATAAAAGGGTCTCTTTGTGCAGATGTATCTAGTCTGGTTGTCTGCAAACAATGACTTGATAGTCAAGGTTTGAAATGTGTGACCAAAAACTGTTTTCTCCCATTTAAGCAAATTGATTTTTTTTTTTAAGAAAAAAAAAAAGACAAATAACTCCTGAGTGTCTTGCCTAGAAGCAACAGTTTATTTCAGGACAGGCTACAGATAATTAACTCTTTTTCTTTTTACAAAATACAAGTGAGCAGGTCTGAAAATAACAGGGATTTTTTTTAAGAATGAGAAAAGAGTAAGAAAAGTGGCAGAGAGAGAGAGACAGAGAAAGGTGGATTCGGTGTGTCTGACACACTGCTCTGTCTAAGGCCAAGCCATACACAGTGCAGTCTCCTCCCCTCTCCGGCTTGGCCTATATTAACTTTCCATGGAGCTCCACCTCACAACCAGAGGCACATGGAGTAGGATAACACACCGCCAAGGCTCTGAGAATACATTCACACACATATAAACGGACGGTGGAGTGCACTGGGTCTTTCAAGCTTTCTGCCTTTCGGACTAGGAGTGACGGACATAAAACATACTCTTCTGAATGGACTATTGACTCAGGCACCATGTTGCTCCATTCGTCACTGGAGAATTTCAGCCATGGTAAGAGATCAGAAGATTTTTTTCTTTCATAAAGGAATGAGCAAGCTTGAGAGTGACAAGAGCTGAGGACATTTTAGTTTTTGTGCAGACTTTGTATAAATGAAGAACAGGTTCAACATAATAAAACAGGGGATGCATGCAGGAGGATAGCAATGTCCAGAAATGGAGCTGAGATAAACTCAGATACTCTTTAAAGGTGAAAGTGTGTGTTTTAGTAAGAGACTCTTACCACTGTTGCAAGCAGGTTGACAGCATGTGCACACACTCATTTTCCATACATGAGACACTCTGTGCGCAGCAAACAACACTGATGGACTGCAATAGTGCTGTGTTTGTGTTGGGCCAATGATTAAAAGACTGGCAGAAACAGAAGTAAATTAAAAACATCTCAGTCGGACGTTTCGGTGTAAGACTTGGAGAAACAGTTCTCTTATATCTCATGATAAAAGAGAGGAAGCCCGGAGCACAGAGTGTAATGACCCTGCGGAGATATATCATTAATAACTGAAATGTAAGTAACAGAAGTCCGGATCTTCTGTCTCCAACGTGATCAAAACGTGAGGGCAGGGTCTCATGAAAGACACAATATGTGACTTTATCTTCTGACCTCCATTCTTGGCTCTATACAACAGAGAAAAGAGCACTCGTGGGGGTGAGGGACAACATATCGCACACAATCAGTGAGTTAAGTGCAAAAGGACTAGATGTCAGTAAAGAGAAGTTCTCTCTTTCTGATTTCTACCTGATCAGCTCAAAGGAAGTGACTTGGAGCAAAGACAGTGAAGCTGCTACCTGAACATTTGCATCACTTTTTACAAGCACACTCAATGCAATTTCTAAAGGCAGTTTCATTCATCTTTTCTAGAAAAGCCGCTTATAAATAATAGATTTACCAAACCAACAAATAATAAATAAATAAATACACCTCAGCTAGGTCTTTATGCTTTTAAAATATAGCTGATAAAAGTACGTAATTACATAGCTCTACGTCTTTGGGAGCATTAATGGACGGGGTAACATATAGCCCAATCGTAATCTGATGTTCAGAGCAGCGGTGAACTATATCATGTCTTTTCCCAACATTTCTCTCTCTCAGTCGCATCACGTTCCGGCAGCATGTAGTTTCTCTCTCCATCGCAGAGCCCACCCCGGCCCGTAAGAGCCAGCCGCATTGTCGGACACATGGGCACTCACATGGTCTGCATGCGGATGCTGATGTAGACTTCTGCGGCTATGATGCTCCTTCCTGCACACCCACCCGTTCCCTCTCCATCCCTCCATTCACAGCATCCACAGAGAGGGAGGACCGGGCGCTCCGCGGGACCATCCGTAGAATGAGGGAATCAAATCAGTGCCGTATTTGATTTCTTCACTTCTTTTCCTCGGGATGTGTAATCCTCGCGGAGATCTGATGTGACGTGATGTCGGGCCGCTAAAAGAGAAACACCCTGTCGGTGCCAAAGGGAGTAAATCCGCATGGCGCATGTGAGTGACCTGTCCGGGTTTTTTTTTTTTTTAAGTCACTGACAAGACCACTACTGCGCGTCACTAAAAATAAATAAATAAAATGAAACAAAAAGCTAGAAAACAGCTTCGTTTTGCAAAGAAAAGACAAATAATACCATTCGTACTATTGATGCTGCCTTGAGTAAAATTTAACAATGGTTGGAAAATAGAGGGATGACGCTTTATCAACAGAAATTCTGAGAGGCAATAAATAGGCAATGATTTTCTATTTGGAGGACAACTCAAATTTTAAATGTAAAATACTAAAGAGCAAAGTGTAAGCAAATGATGCACTGAGGTGTTTCAACTAAAATGAACAGCTGTATCTGCTCTGCAGGTTATAATGCAGTATTTCCACCCCCCAGATTTCCAGATAGGAGATCAAATAGGCTGGGTAAAGAATGTTCTTCCTGGTCCATTATCTTGTGGCATCCTCATTTTACGTTGCATAATAGAGCAAGTGACAAAAAACAAAACAAAACAAAAAACTCTTTCTAGAGGTTTGTTACTTCTGGGGGTTGGTCTATTATAAAATGGCCTGCAGTTACGGCTGGTTGAACTTTGCATGCATCAAGAGGTGATAATGAGGTAAGTGATGGTGAGGTTGCCTGTGGTACAGTGCTGCTATCACTTGGACTATAAACACAAACACTGAGTTGGAATGAACTCCAACTTCAAATGTTTTGAATGATTCCTGCTGTATTCAAGTACTGCTCGAAGCATACAGCTCCACCTATAAATATAGATACAGATATATCTGACTGTCAAAGTTCTGGGCTGGAAACAATAGATTATTTTTTGTGTTTTTATTTTTATTTCTTTTAAACCAATTCAATCACCAGTTGCTGACATTTCAGCTGCTTACCAACTTAATTGTTCATTACACTGCTAAAATATCAATACATGTATTATGAGTAATATGACACAGTTGTGTTTCTGTGATAATAAAAATGATCAGAAACATGAGGTGATTAATTCATGATTTTTAGAAATAATGCAAATGATCTAAGTTAAACTTCATTATTTATGAAGCAGTGCCAACTCACTGCATGCTGTTGTCTGAATAATGAACCCAGTGAACCCAGAGTGGGGTTAGGGTATTAGAACTAGAGATAATTACAGTACTCTATCAATGTAATAGTGGGTTGATAATAATTTTAAAAATAAATCAGGAATATTTATTTGTAAATAACTGCTAGTATGCAACTAAAAGCTGGGGAAAACAACAAATAAGTAAAAATAAATTGTTTGTTGAAGACTCGTAGTCGTAGTAGACAACTTTCCGACAGTCAGTGAAGGTGGCCTTGTGACGTCGCTGCTGCCTTTCTCTACCTAGCCTAAATGGCGATTGCAACAGATCCGCATAGCACCGGGAGCGGATCGCAGTCAAACCTCGTCTGGGTTTGATTAAAACTATAGCCCGCCTAATGCAACAAACAAGGACCGTGAGTAACATGTTATATATAGATTCTGATTATTATGTACATGTTATGTTGGATTCGCTGTTATTCGAGCCGTTTAATCGACGTCGGCTTTGTGCTGCTTAGCGCTAGGAAAGCTGTACCACGTAGTCAGAAGCCTCCGCCAACAACGACCCCTTTGTTCGCGCTGTCGGCACATTTCTCGCTGGCTTGATGGTTTTTTTAAGTATATAAAATGAGTGATGTAGTGAGATATGTTTTCCACATATAATTTAGCTCATGTTAATGTCAAAGGGTGGTCGTGGTTATGTTCTAAATTAGATCAACGGCGGTCTCTCGCTTGCTTGCCGTTACTCTGCCATTCTTCGCTTTTTTTTTTCTCCCCCGCGAGCTAGTCAACAGAGACCGGGCGAGGGCCAAAAGTAGGCGCTGTGAACACGGTTATTCGTCTTTAATGTGTAGTATTCGTGTACTCTCGTGGATACTGATCTTCGTGAAGCTTCTAAATGTTATCTCTTTAATTTTAACGATACCTAGAAAACCGGACTAGCAGGCGCGTCACTGGAGCGGGGGAGGGGTTAGCTTCTCGTAATGTCACCGCGTTCAAAAGCCGGCCGAGCGAGGCAGCTTGTTGCTTAATGGAAATCCCTAACACATGTCAGCCTTACAGAGTGAGACATCTTCATAGAAGACGGAAACAATGTGTCAAATGATGGGCTCAAACCCAGTTTGCTCTGGCACAATACATGTGTTCTCACACTTATTTTTTGTTTTGTTTTTCTTTGTCTTTCAGGTTATATCCAAGTAAAATGGAGGATAGTTTTGATTGCGACTGTGGCGAGCTAGAGCCACCTGATCATTGAGGCTGAGGAATTACTTTAGAGACTTAAAGGCCAGACTCATTTCAATTTTTATAGACGACGTGAATTGACAGGAAAACTACACAGACAGATCTATACATATATTTACAAAGGAAAAAAAGAAAGAAAGAAAGAAAAGAATTAGCAGTGCGTTTACTCACATGAAGCTGCTCAGGACCAGTCATACACTGAATGTATTTGCACTGTGAGGATGCAATTACGTGCTTTTATAGTTTAAGATCGTGCCAGTGCGCTTTAATTTGCCTCACAGACCATTCCATTTGCCGTCTGCAAACACTAGTTTACTTAGAGCTGTTCATTTAAATATATCCACACATTCAGGATTGGAGGATGAATTCAACTTTAAAATTTTCTCTCCTTACTCAAAATGGAAGGAAACTTTGACTACACATTAAAACCTTGCATCTGACAGTGACAGCTAGAGGGGGTGACTTGGTAGTCGTCTGTACAGGGGTCAGCGGAACCTCTGAAGCAAGGGGGGGCGGGGATTCCTCTGTTAAGTGCGAAAATTGGGCTTGAAACGGGCCAGAGGATTAACATTAGAGATAGCAGAAGCTTGGTGTAGAAGCCCACAAAAACAAAAAGTCATGGCAGAGAAGTTTGAGTCATTGATGAACATCCACGGCTTTGACCTGGGTTCTCGCTACATGGACTTGAAGCCTCTGGGCTATGGAGGGAATGGCCTCGTGTTCTCAGCAGTTGACACTGACTGTGACAAGCGTGTAGCCGTGAAGAAAATTATCTTGACTGACCCCCAGAGCGTCAAGCACGCCCTCCGGGAAATCAAGATTATCAGACGCCTCGACCATGACAACATTGTCAAGGTATGTTGGGAGGTTCAAAGTTTAAAAAAAAAAAAGAAAACGTTGCTATCTTTTTTTTTTATCTGGCTGTGATAGAAAATGAAAAGACTTCATGATCAACACATACCCTCCTTTTTATGGAACTAGGTGTTTGAGACGTTGGGCCCCAGCGGTCGCAGGCTAACAGAGGATGTGGTGTCTCTTACGGAGGTCAACTCGGTCTACATTGTGCAAGAGTACATGGAGACTGATTTGTGTCAGCTACTGGAGAGGGGCCTTCTCTCAGAGGATCACGCCCGGCTCTTCATGTACCAGCTCCTCAGGGGCCTTAAATACATCCACTCTGCCAATGTGCTGCACCGTGACCTCAAGCCTGCCAACCTGTTTGTCAACACGGAGGACCTGGTACTTAAAATCGGGGACTTTGGACTGGCACGCATTATGGACCCTCACTACTCTCACAAGGTAAGACCAATTGCAGAGTTTTGCTGGTCTGCTGTGGTTTATGATGGGTGGTTATAATGCAGCACAGGCTACAGCGCAAAGCAGAACAAATATAGCAGCGCTGGTGAACTCTTTGCCCATATACGAGTGCTCTGCTGCTCTGACACGAGATGTTTATTGCCCAGTAATGTGGTACTCCCCAGGGTGACGCAGTTTTTTGAGCAGGAAGTGAGCTAGAAAGGATGTGGTTCCTTGAGGTAAGGCCTCGCCTTCCCTTCTCATAAGTGAGGGTTGAAAACAAAGCCGTGGGAAACATTTTTTTCCATTATGTAAAAGTATAGACGATAAGAATTGGAGATTAGTTTGTGATAATGTGGCTTAATTAAGACGTGCTACAATAGGATCTCCAGTGGAGGGTGTGTGTGTGTGTGTGTGTGTGTGTGTGTGTGTGTGTGTGTGTGTGTGTGTGTGTGTGTGTGTGTGTGTGTGGGGGGGGGGGGTGTAATGTTTTCACAATGACACAAAACCGGAAGAGTTCAACGTTGCGCCTCCATCAGCTTTTAGAGAAAACTGACGAAGGCTTGAGGCTGCAAAAATTTGTTGTGGACATCCTGCTCTTAAAAAATAAAAATTGAGGATTTGTTACATCTGAAAGGAGGATGCTTTGCATGAGTTCTCTTTGCATGAGGTCATTGCTCCAATAAGCAAATTCTCATGCATGAGACTTTTAGAAGTGAAGACATTTGTGTCCCTTGCTGTTTTCTTTGTTCATGGCTTTTCACTGGTTTCTGAAAGATGCTTACTGTAAACACGTGCTTAGAAAGCCAAATGCTGGCACGCCATCTGTTGAATGCACACATTTTAATGCTTTCTATAAAACCACCTTTGTTCTGTGAAGCAATGTAATTGTAGCATTAAAGAAGCTGTTTCTGTCTTCAGTGTGAGAAGAGTATAGATCAGCCTGTGTAATTGCAGCCACGTGGGAGGCCTGTGTAGCTCTTGTGTGTTGCTGTCACCTTTATAAAGGGATGAGGAAATTCCAGTTGATGGCCATATGGTGGTGTAATGTGAGGAAATCTAGGTTGGGAAGCCTCTGTGTCTCTGCCCGGATCTTCTTGAGGCGCTAAGGTGGTCAGATGCTTGCATGTGTCTCGGATTAGTCACAGAAGGGAAATGGGGCTCAAGTGATGGGTGATCTCACTGGATGGTACTGTCTCATTCATATCCATTACTCATCCAGGCTCCTGCCACACAATGCATCCCTCGAAATAGACTTACGCACCCTTGTTTACCATAACTGGCTTAATTGCCAGTTAAATACGAAAACTGCGTTTTGGTCATGTAGTCACATTTTCAGCTCTGACTGTTTTCATATGAGTCATGTCTTTTGAGACAGTATGTCACTGTGCACTAGGAAGAGTAAGGTAATAGTTGCTGGGAAGGAATGAGAGCTTCACAGTTTAGTGTCTGTAGCAGGCCAGATGCTTTAGAGTTTTTATTTTTTCCCTCCTTAAGCTGCTTGCCTGGGGTCAGAGCTCAAAGATGTACTGCAGCAGATTACTGCTGTTTTGCTCAAAGATGGAAACGCTATAGTCAGATTGACTAACTGGTTTTCCATGAAGCTCTCCTTACTGTGTTTTTGTTTGTTTTGTTTTTGTTTTGGGTTTTTTCATTGTTTTTGTGATAATAGCTGTACCAAGGGGCAAAGTTAAGCTAGTATCTTTACCAACCACCTTTTTATGGCTCCTAGACTCATTTAAAGTGAGTGTCTAAGAACAAATGAGGTGTGTTTAAAAATGAACTTGGCACCCCCAGATAACACACCAGTGGCACAGCGTGAAGGTGTTAAAAAAACAGTTGGTTTTACTGTTGACCACATGCCACATTCACTGGGGGGCAAATGCTCTTTCACGACCACCCTCTACTTAGAGCACAGGGTCCGAGACGCAGTGCTGGAGTGCAATGTATTTGAATAACATCATTTCTAAAAAAAAAAACACAGCTCTATTTTTCAAGTGAACTTCAGTTTCTAGTTTAGCTTCGGTAATGTGATCTTGGATTCATGCATCAGTGGTGCATTCACCAGGCGTTTGTTTAATCCTTTCCTCCCACGCTTTTTCTTTCTTATAATGCCTTGGCTAAAAGACATCAACAGCTCATGGTTCCCTTTAGGCTTTTAATAATCCTGCATAGCTTTGTTTTAAGCACAACTACCTGTTTCTGTGGGGAAACAGTTTCTGTCTCTGTGAGCTTTGAGGTCTCGCCTAATAGTAGCTCATACTCAAGAATGACAAAAATTCACGTGTACTCATCCAACTTTTCCAACCCCAGTTCCCCTCCTTTTCCCAGCCAGCCCTTTGTCTCATTGTGGGAGCCTTGCTCAGAGCCTTATTTGAAGCTGATCTAAAGCCTGCGTTCGCTTTCAGTCTTGTCCCAAACTTTAGCTAGAGACTAAGCTGAACCAAAAGTCAGTCAAAGAAGCTTTTAACAGTTTTAAACAAGAATTGCTGAGGCTTTAACAATTTTTACTGTGTGTCTAAGTTAAGCAGTTTGAGTGTGTCAAAAATACATTCTCTAGAAGTGACATCCAGTCTAGTCTTCGCTATTCTTGTGATTTATCACTGAGAGATCGTTTGGCTTGGCAAACCATTTAAAGGTTTGTCTTTTTATGACGCCTAGAAAAAAGTGGCAAACTTGTCAGACATTCGCATAATTTTGTGCTGTGGAAACAGTTGTTTGCATGTTGCCTGTCAGACTATTGAATATTGAAAAAGTGTGATCTTGTGCTTGCCTGTGGTTTGGTATAATTTTCAGTAATTTGAGATGCTATAGAGGTGATAGCCGTGACGTTGTTAGGAATGTTATAAAAGACCTTCACAAGGTTTGTTTCTGCCACACATTCATCAAAGTGAACAATTCTAAGCCACAGCTGCAATAAAAAGCATACTTGACCCAGTTATTTAGCTACCACTGGGCCTGTCTGGTGCCAGACTTTACAAGATTCAGAATAAATGCAGCAAAGTTGACTTCAGGCTCAATGAGTTTTAGAGAGCTGGTTTTGATTATTCCACCCTGTACTTTCTTGATTTTAAACAGTAGTTTAATCTTGTTCTGCAGCAAGCAGATGTATCACAAATTATTCAGAGAAGCCAAAGATCCAGATGGAAATGTTTTTTTTTTTCTTATTTATTAGGCACACATCCTCCTCATTTAGTACTTGACAGTTGAACTCGGAAGTGAATCTGTATTGGCAACAAAATTGATTACTTATTTTTCGGTCAACAGCTTTATCCTGGATTGGGAGGTGGGGGAGGATCTTTCTGATTCTCCAGAAGCCACCTTTACTGACATCTGGTTAAACCTGCTTGAGGTTGCTCTGACTAACCACAGCCTGTCACATGGAGAGGCCTAGTTGTGAATCATTAAATGTCAGCCTGAGCTGTTGTAGATCCAGTAGTGAAGTTATTCACCAGCTGCTGCTGGAGGTACTGACATTGTTAATGCTTTAAAGCTTTATGGTGAATGGTCCGCTTGAAAATCTGTAAAAGAATTGAGCTGGAAGGTTCACCTAATGCACTTTATGCACTTAGCTGGTAGGCAAACTTTAATCTGTTCCTTTTAGTTCAGAGTCCATTACGCATTGTCCTTACTCTCTGCAATGACTCTTTCAAGCTAACCTAATTTACATTCTCTGTTAAGCTGGTTGTGTGTGTTTCTCCCCCGTAAACACAATCTCACAGGTCGGCTTTACCAGCTGCTTCTCAGAATGGGTTCTGGTCCCAGTCACTAGGTATGACCTGTCTATGTGCCAGACTATCTCTTAATTCCCCCCACCTCTTTACAATCTTCTCTCGGACAGACGGATTAGCTGGTTACCTGTAGGAAGGAATACATGTCGTGTCATTTATAGGTCCCATCAAAACAAGGGCTTGCAGGCACTTAAGGATAGGATGACATCAAGTATTTGTGGCTAAATTTGGGCAGAAATGGGAGCCTCCCACAGTGGTGAGCAGTCCATTTTGGTCCCACAAACTACCACTCCATGTGGGGGGGAAAAAGAGCGCAGCAAGGGTGTTGTTTTACCACTCCCCCTCCCCCCATTGAGTGTGTAGACACACATACAGAGGTCAGCTTCCTTTATGCTTGGTGCCCTCCTGGCCTTGTGACTAGTCAGGCACTGTTTGAGTGCAGGTTAGTGGCAGTGGGGTATTATCCTGCTCAGACTGCTGACATGGCCTGCTCTCCCCTCTTTTCATTGGTCTCTTCTTTTTTGGGCGGGGGGTCTTTGTATGCTGTGTGGTGTACGTGACCAGCACAGAGTACGGATGTTAAGGAGATGGCACAGGGCTCTGAATGTTTAGCACAGACTTGCAGGATAGTGTCACATCTCCTGTTACCTGTATTGTGTGGCAAACGTGGAGGTACATGAAACAAGGGTAATCATAGCTTTAGAGCTGGGCGAGATGAGATTTTTTCATATCACGATATGTTTTGTTTTTTTTCATTTCAGGCGATAACGATATCTATCACGATATAAGCCAAATAACTATATTTGTAAGATTTAAATGTGCCGTTGCTCACAAGTAAAATGTGAAATAATCAGCAGCTTGTTTTTATTTAAATATTTATTTCCCATAATAAGTTCAACAGGGTAGATGTACTTAAGGAACATGAGACTTTTTCAGATAAATAAAGGCAAATATTGCAAACTACACAAAAGGCAGCCGCTAAAGCGTTTAAGTTTCAAAATAGAACAAACGAATCAGACTAAATTGTCAATTCCACTTAGAAACAAAATATTAATTCTAAAAATAAATCTTAGTTTGTTTTACAGAAGAACAGACAAAACTGACTAACTTTTGTCAATATCAAATAAACTGAGAACTAAAAGGAAATTCTCAATCTCTCCTTGTTGTATATCTTAGCTTTTCAAACAGTGTTAACAGTTACTTTAGTCTGACAAAAGCCGATTGACGAATTAGCGCTTCCAGTCAGAGACTGAGGCTACGTCCACACGTACACGGGTATTTTTGAAAACGGAGATTTTCCGTTTTCGTTTTAAAAAATAATCCCGTCCACACATAAAGGCAGAAATGAAGGAAAACGCTGCTATGAACATGCCAAAGCAGCAGGTGGCGCTAGATTCCTAACCGTGCCGAAATGTTGGCCAATCAGAAGTCTAGAAGCCTCGGTGGGAAAAAGTAAACAAAGCTGGGGCATAGAAGCAGAACCGAGTCGTATGTGTGGACGGACAGTAACTGTGTGTATATGTAAGCATTTAAACACTGCAGAGAGTACAATTAACAGTAACAGTATTGTAGAAATTCATTTCACCGAAACAATAACGTGGCGCAGTGTGACGCATGCACCAGTTTATTGTATTTCCAGACTTGCTTTCGGCACAATTTACAGTGCACGCTACTCTGTTTTTTGTCAGACTTGAAATAGCCGAAATACCGTCACACTACGGAACTTCTATGGCTCTTCCGTTTGACAATCTCTCCGGCGTTGGAACCATCATCTGTTTTCTCTTCGGTCACGCTCGGTTGATTTTTCTAGTCAGCACACTCATTTCCTCCATTACGCGCTGGCTCCATTACCCGCTGGCTGCTTCCCAAACAAACACACGTGCGGCTTGGCACTTGTGCTGTACGTAACAAGTCACGCGACGTGATGCTGCGGCTGTGATTGGTTCGGCTCTGCGCTACTTAATTTGGATTGGCTGACCTTTTTATTTATTTTTTTTTTTTTTGAGGACAAGAGCGGCGAGGTCTATCGCAATAGCTTAATTTCTCTATCGAGTAAAAGTTATATCGCGATACATGTCGTTATCGTTCTATCGCCCAGCTCTACATAGCTTTTATTGTGAATCACTGCAGACTTATGAGCATCTTACCTCTGAATGAAAACAAACTGAAAGTAACTTGTCACTCATAAAAAAATAATAATAACAATAATAATAATGATAATGCTGCACTATTTCCAGTACTGTAATGTATTTTTTAGAGGGTTACAATTAATGTCTGGTTTCCCACCACGACAGGGCCATCTCTCTGAAGGTCTTGTCACAAAGTGGTACAGATCTCCTCGCCTGCTGCTCTCTCCTAACAACTACACCAAAGCCATCGACATGTGGGCTGCTGGCTGCATCTTTGCTGAGATGCTCACAGGGAAAACCCTGTTTGCAGGTAAATGTTGACTCAGTTTGTTATGTCAGACTCACTCCTCACACCTTGTGTAAAATCAGTCTTTAAGGTGGCTCAAGTGACAGAGTTAAATGTCAAGTATAGGTGTGATGACACATATGCTAATTTTGTTTGTTAAACACATGGTAAACCAGACAGTCTGGTTTGACTTTGCGTATTCGGCCGGTGCAGGGAGAGACTGTTCTTGTTAAAACAGCCTTGAGCTGACCACAAGGCAAATGAAATCTCAATTCCCATGATCTGAAGCAGATCATGGGAATCGAGGCTGCCTCACTCAAACTCCCTCAGTCATGCAGAAGTTGAGTCATGGGTTCTCTTCTAAAAAACTCCATAATATTTCTGTTTGCTGTTTCAGGAGCTCACGAACTGGAACAGATGCAGCTGATCCTGGAGTCAATCCCTGTACTACGAGACGAAGACCGCCAGGAGCTCCATAGCGTAATTCCCGTCTTTATCCGCAATGACATGACCAAGCCTCACACACCATTGGCCAAACTGCTGCCTGATGTCAGTCCGCAGGGTAAGTACCACTTTAATTAATCAGAAGTACTTGGAGCCTTATGAAGTGCTTGTGAACCCAGGGTCATGGTCGTGTACTTCATAGATCACATCTCGTATTTCCAGCTTGATAATCTCATTGTCCTTCTCCTTTACAGCCCTTGATTTCCTGGAGAAGATCCTGACCTTTAACCCCATGGATCGTCTGACTGCGGAAGAGGCCCTGGCACACCCCTATATGGCTGACTACTCCTTCCCCCTGGATGAGCCTGTGTCTCTGCACCCCTTTCACATTGAGGATGAGGTAGATGATATCCTGCTCATGGACCAGAGCCACAGCCACACTTGTGACAGGTGTGCCTTCTCACTTATTTCCCTCTCACATATTCTCTTGGGATTAACTTCAGCGGAATTTGTTTTGCTGTGCTTGCTGCAAGTGAGCAGCTCTCACTGTTTGACTAGAGTTTATTTGCAAACTTAGTCTGTATATGACTGTTGCTAATGAAGTCTTTCTATTTCTTTATCCATTAGGTATCATGAGAGCCAGTTCTCAGAAGCTGACTGGCACTTGCACAGCACCCATGACCCAGACGAAGTTCAGGTTGACCCAAGGGCACTCTCCGATGTAACGGACGAAGAGGTCGTCCAGGTGAGTTATTTTTGACAAACGCTTCAAACCTACTATCAAAACTATTTTCACTGCTTTTTCAGAACCTTAAGGGTGATTAATTCTGGGCAAGGATGCAAGTATTGGATTGATCTTAAAGCGGTATACATCAATAAAAGCCTTAAGGCCGGGTTCCCATTCATAGATTGAGCTTTATTGCTAACATAAATAAACATTATTTCAGAGGCAGCCTTCCTTGAATTTTACATGTATTTTTGTTTGGATAGGCTTAATCCATGTCTGAAAAAAGCTAGGTGCAAGAGAGCTCATTCCTTACTAATATAAATTGGATTTAAATCAGTACTGACTTAAATGATCAGATTCTGAAAGGTAGCTGTTGTCTTTTTCTAGGTGGATCCTCGTAAATATGCTGATGGAGATCGAGAGAAGTTCCTGGACGAGCCGTCCTTCGACTACTCAACCCCATTCCCACTAGAGAGATCTTGGCAGGATGACCACCACGAGAACAAATACTGTGACTTGCAGTGTAGCCACACCTGTAACTACAAGGCTGTGTCGCCCTCCTACCTGGACAACCTCATCTGGAGAGACAGTGAAGTCAACCACTACTACGAACCCAAGCTTATCATCGACCTCTCCAACTGGAAGGAGCAGCAGAGCAAGGAGAAGGCAGACCGCAAGTCCAAGAGCAAATGCGAGAAGAACGGGCTGGTAAAGGCTCAGATCGCATTAAAGGAGGCAGAGAAGAGCCCTGTAGAGAAGGACAAAGTGCAAGAGAAACACCAGACGGAAAAGCCTCAGAGCCAGCAGAACCAAGGCTTTGACTTTGACTCCTTCATTGCCAGCACCATCAAGCTGAGCCTGCAGCCGGAGCCCTGTCAGGAGGTGACCCTGCTCAACGATGTGGGGCTCCTGAATGAGGTGGGCCTCCTGAACGAGCTCAACTTTTCTGTCTCCCAGCTCGAGGCTCCTCGCTCAACCTCTATGTCCAAGTCCATAAGTCAGGAGAAGGAGGAGAAGTGCCTGGTAAATCTCGCCCAGCTAGGTGGCGGAGGGCTGGGAGTGGTCGGCGGGGACTGCGTCTGGCCTGCTCGCCCCTGGGAGAGCTCTGGGGACACGGTCGGAGAGAATGGCATTTTGATAGACGAAGCGTGCTGGGACATTGGCAAAGAGGACCACCTCCAGAAGGAAAGCCCTTACACCAGCTACCTGGACCACCTGTTCAGCAGGAGGGAAGAAGCCGTCTCCGAGACTGCCAGCCCGCAGATTGGGTCCCCGGTGGTGAAAGAGCTAGACGAGAGCTTCCTTGACAGAAGCACGGAGATTGTGCTCAATATGCAGCTGGACTCTCTGGCCCTTCCTGGCTTTGACAGCACTGATGAACTGCCTCTAAAATCCATCCAGGCGTCCCTCACCCCCTGCGCTGTCAAATGCTCCCCACAAATTGCCCACAAAACGTACAGCAGCATCTTCAAACATCTTAATTAAGGAAATGTATATCTTCCTCACAGTGCAAAATCTAGGCAGTTTTGTTTTTATGTTGCTTTTTTTTTTTTTAAATAATATGGTATACTGTACTTGAATCATTTCATACCTTTTTTTTGTTATTATTATGTTTGTTTGTTTGTTTGTTTGTTTTTTTAAAGAGTCGAAAAGGGTGATTTTATTTAAAGAGTTTTGATCATCACTCTGAGCCTTGATCACCAGGCCTTCATGGGTTAATGTCTACACCCTCATTGCTATACTGGCATGTCAGTCGCACATTTAAGTACTGTAGATGAAAGAGGAGCGGGAAAGAAGTATCTAGAGGAGGGAGGATGAGGTAGAGAGGATTTAAGAGATGAAGTTTGGCCGTTCTGGGTGTGACATAAAGAAGGAAGGTAGACGCTAACATTGCTGTGGGGTTTTAAAGTGCTCTCAAACAGCCTTTCCTGGGGTGGGGTGTCTTGTTCGTCATGTTTTTTTTGTTTTTCCTTCTTTTTAAAATATTCTTTGACCTTCTGACATTTTTTTTTTTCCCTGAAGAAAGCTTCCTTGAAAACCCTTTCATACTGTAAATCTGACACATGATGCCAGCAGCAACCATTATCGTAGGCGTTAATGTAAATGTGTTATCTACCTCAAGGTAACAGCCGCGAGAGACACTCGAAGCCGCACTAGTGCTTTACACACATGACCATCCTCATACCATGAAATGAAGTGGTCGCGTAGATGAAATCTGTCTCACTTTAGCAATTAACATAGTGAGGTGTTTCAGTAATCATTTATTTATTTCTAGCAAAATGTGCGCTATTTATTTTATCAAAATGTGTTATTTCAATGTGATTATTGAAGATTTGAGGAGTTGGGCAGACTTCCATTTTCATTTTTGGCACTATACGGGCGTGCAAGTGTTCTTTTGTTTTAAGGTAGGATGCATATTCATGTGTTATGTTGAAGTCGAGGCTTTCCATTTTCCATCAATACTGTTCTAATGGATATCTTTTTTTTTTCTTTTTTTTAAAAAATGGGTGCGTTTTGTCTTTAGTGGAGAAAAAAATTATTTTATGGTTTAACGAAGCGCCTAAAAGTCTTAATTTTTTTTTTATCCAAATGTAAAAAAATAAAATAAAATTAAAGTTGCGTGCATGGAGGCAGGAGAAAGGTACAGTTAATGGTGAGTATAATGTACGTCAGTTTTAATTGTACTTTTTTGTTTTTTGTTTGTTAAATTTCTATGTACTTTTTCCAGGCAAGCATGATGAAATTAGGTTAAGGTGTAGCATGTAGAACACTTACGGACTTTTTTTGTAATCATTGGTTCCCCTGTTCTACAAAATATCTCAATAAAAATTATTGGCAGAGAGTTTAGCCTCCTCTTCCTTGTTCTTGATCGGGGATTGGCCCCGTCATAAACCTGGTCCTTGGAGAAGACGTGCCGCCAAATCTATGTGCCACTTTTAAAGTCCAAGTAAGCAGACTGGATTTCACTGGAAGTGCTGGGGACACGGGATTTGAATCACCAGCTAAATGTAGCTCTGGTTGAGACCACCATATTTCAAAGCTGCCAACTTGGTTTCCACCTGCTTCTCATATAAAATGCTACAGAGAAGCGAGCAGGATTACACGACAAGTACTTTTCCATTCTACAGTCCTGTTCTCTAACACCGACGCAGCATAACTACATTTCCAAACTTCCTGTTAGGGAACAACTTCACGAGATGAAATCGGACTGTGGAGAAATAATAGGTTTTTGTAGGGTGTGGTGACATTGTCAAAGTCACTCTGACAGTTCATTTTCACATCAATCGTGCAGGATCGTAGGGTTGTTTGGATTTTTGGGGGGTGGGTGTACTAAAATGTGCAAAGACAAGCTTGTCTGGCTCACATTAAAGGCAGTGATTCTAAGTGAGGTAGAGCCAGTTTTAATCAACCAGTGGGCTGATTGGGATGCTTTGGTTCATATTCTTGGATGGCATGATTTTGTCTTAAAGCCAAATCTTTCTAAACAAGTTAGTACTTGTGCACGAGAATGGGCATTTCTCTTTTAGCATTGGAAAATGTTTTAGTCGCTAAACACGGTTGTCTACAGTTTGTAGTCATCCATTTTCTTAACTGCTTATGATGTCCAGGATCACAGTGGAGCTGAGGCCTATCCCAGCTACATGGCGCAAAAGGCAGGGTACTTCCAGTTTATCGAAGAGCTGAAAACGGAGACGATTCACATCTTAATTAAACTACCTGGAGAGATTCTGTGTAGGCACGGGGACTGGGAGAAACTCCGGACCCCGCCTGGAGATCCTCTTGCTGTGACAGCGCCTCCCAGTTTTTATTCATTTATTCTCTGGCAGTAGAAACGCTTTGTTCTCCAAAACATGGCAGCATTAATCCACTGTGTATGTCATCACATGCAGAACAGTTTATCTAGTTGTCAAAATCTGCCAATGCCACTCCGTGCCAAGTCATGAACGTGAACATTGTAAAAAACATTTATAGAACTTGAGCGCAACAGTTGGATGAACATATCACAGGGAAACAGCCTGTCTGTGATAGGGGAAGAGGAGTGTGGTGGTGTAGCGAAGGACAGATAACCGACGCGAGGGATGCTGCGTAAACGGCGGTTCTTCCTCCGTTACACTGCAGAGGGACAGCACTGGGTGTGAGGCTGATTGAGTGACAGGCTGTCCCGTGATACCCGGCACTGTTACGTTACTGTAATACACTATTGCACACACATAATCCCTGTGGTTTGTTCTCAAAGTGTGTGTTTTTGATGTTCGTGGTCTATATAAGTTATGTGCAGTGCTTGTGTTGCTAGTTTACAGTACTGAGTCACCCTTAGAGGGTAAAAGAGCCCCTCCCAGGTCACAGTACACACCAATGCTCTTTCTCTTTATAAAACTTGAAATCCCCATTTGAACATTTTTAAATGTGATCCACAAAGTGAAGTGAAGCATATAAAGTCTGGTCACGCAGAAGCTGTTTTACCCAGTTAAGCACGTCTCTAACCCAGAGCTCACGAGCCTCTGGCTGACTCTTGGCTAGAATGCGTTTGTTTTGAGTGGCAAGGCTTCTCTTAATATGTTACTGTTTGCCCATTGAGGGCAAACTGCTTTAATACTGCCTTACAGTGTGCACAGTCCTCTGAGCAGGCAAGAGTCTTTATTTTAAAGTAATTTAAAGTAATATTAGAGAGTGAGGGGGGGGGAATCGTGGTACAAAGGTTGGAACCCGTTGTCCCTCAGTAATCAGCTACAGCTGGGCTTGGATTTTTCACCGCAGCTACTTCGTGCTGCGAAAAAATTAGGCCAGCTCTGTCTTGTTTTTCTGCCTTCCTAGTAACGACACAAGACGCGGCCACTGTGATTAAACCCTGCTTGAATACTGAGATGAAAGCCAACACCTGATTTGCATCAAGTGCAAGAGTAAGAGGCGTGCCCAACAACCAAATGTAGGCCAAACACTCTGAAGAAAGCACTCTTTCCACCACAACAGCACGTATTCCACATCTTCCCTCTGCAGTATTTTTTTTCTTTTTACTGCAGCTTCATATTTGCCTAGATTTATGTGTCGATCCTCTCTGTTGTCATTCCCCACCCGAGGTCTTCCTCATGCCCTGGGCCTGTCAGGTGCCACCAGGTTAAAAATAAAATCCAGCAGCACCAGGATAAGCAGCTCAACTCACCATCAATCAGCTGACAGTAGCTTACCACATCGCCTCCTAATTCAAGGTTATGAATGCTATTCTCTTTCCTGGGAAGCCAATTAAAACTCCTAGATGAGGAACTGCTTAAGCTTCCACAGAATTTCCTTCAACGGCGAGCCCTAAAATACCTCGTGTAAAAGCGGTGACCTGCTTGGCACTGGCTGCAGGTTTTGCACTCGGGCTGAACAAACGTGGGGACAAAGCTTCCGGCAGTTATCTGCCACAAATCGAGACTGCTCATTATGGCTGCACGGTGTCAGGATGTGTGTCCATATTCAGACCAGAGCTGTGCTGAGCACCGGTCACTAAAGTTAGAACACAAAGTGCCTTTATAAATATAGACGTCGCCACTTTGAAAGCTTCGACTCTGGCCAAAATTACAGCCTGTCCCGACCACTGATATCAATGTGTCGTTTCTAAGCTTTGACATCACAGTTACAGATTCTCCTCAAACTGGGAGACACTGTATAGTGGAGGGGAACGAATATTTGCAGTACTTCTGACTTGAATCATGCACTTTATATTAATACATTCCAGCTTGGCTGCTTCTCCAGTAATGGAAATTAAAGCAGTCATTGTGTGGCTGGGAGGGCAGGGGGGGAGACACGAACCCTTTTCTGGCCTCCTAAAGGAGAAACGTGCTGGAGAGACTGCTGGATGCACAGCAGCCAGTCTTTCAGTGTTGTTTAAAACTTGAAATCCAAACTGTAGAAAAAGTCACAGTACGCAAAATAAAAGTCGTTTTCATACTCGTCGTTTTAAGAAGAGAACGAAAACGCGCCGGCACTCACTTTAGGACTCGAAGCACTTTTGGGGCCGCTGTGATAAACAACAGCAGCTAACATCATAATAATGTGCCCTTAATCAGAGAAAAACAATCTAAAAACCTGTTGATATTCACAGAGTCCTCGTCACAAAATGTTCCCTGTGCCTGCAGAGTAGCAACAGCTGTTCCCAGTGAAGCCCATTTATTACACAGAGACGACCAATTTAGCTGAAGAGGGTCCATTATGAAACAATTTTCTTTTGTGTGCATGTGTGTGTGCATAAGCAACGGAAAGGACAAAAATATGACATTTTGTGGTGTTATACAATCAACATGTTCCATTTTACTAAATTAGATTGTAGTAATAAAGTGATTTATTAGGACCAAAGTGCTTCTTGAAACTAGTCTGCCACTACTGAAATGCTTCCCAACACTTACTTGGGCAATTATGCTGAAGCTTGATCTAAATGAACTTTAATTTCAAGCATGTATTCTGAGTAGAAACAGCTTAAACAGGTTTGCAGACTTTGGCCCACAAATAAGGTTTTAAATATATCCGTGTTCTTTTTGGAGACCATCTTTGCTGTTGCACAGTTCTCCCATAAGATAAGATAAGATAAGATAAGATAACTCTTTATTGTCATTGCACAGTCATACATAGTACAGTAGTACAATGAAATTGGAAAAACTGTCCTACGTCGGCACTACATATAACACAACACGACACGATATGACACATCACAACGTAACAAACAACACAACACAGTATATTAACTTAGTATAAAAAAGAAGAATAAGTGTATGTGTATTGCACACTGTTATTATTGCACATTAATTATTATTGCACCTTGTTATAAATATAAATATTATTGTTATCGTTTTAAACATTGTTACCTCCCCCTAAAAAGTCCAGGGAGGTATCCAGTCAGGTCAGCTATTTACATTGATCAGGGCTATTGCCCTGTTGTAAAAGCTGTCCTTCAGTCTATTTGTTCGGGACCTCAGCAGCCTGAACCTCCTGCCAGACGGCAGCAGCTTAAACACCCGGTGTCCTGGGTGTGTGCAGTCCCGTAGGATGCTGCGTGCCCTCTTGAGACAGCGAGTGCTGTACAGGTCCTTCAGGGAGGGAAGAGGATGTCCAATGATTTTTTGGGCCATGTTGATGACCCTCTGGAGTGCCTTTCTGTGTGCTGTGGTGCAGCTGGAGAACCACACACCGATGCAATATGTCAGCACACTTTCAATGGAGCAGCGGTAGAAGACGGTCAGCAGCTCCTTCTTCAGGTCCATTTTTCTGAGGATTCTCAGAAAGTGGAGACGCTGTTGGGCCTTCTTTAAGACCGCAGAGGTGTTAGAGCTCCATTGGAGGTCTGTGTCTATGTGCACACCCAGAAACTTGAAACTGGAGACCCTTTCCACGCACTCCCCGTTGATGCTGACAGGCTGCAGCTCGGACTTCCTCCTTCTGAAGTCAACTACCAGTTCTTTTGTTTTGGTGGTATTGAGGTCCAGGTTGTTGTCTGCACACCAATCTGACAGCCTCTGAACTTCAGCTCTGTATGCAGTCTCATCTCCCCCTGAGATGAGCCCCACCACAGTGGTATCATCTGCAAACTTGATGACTGTGTTGTCTGGGTGGGAACTAACACAGTCATGTGTGTACAGAGTGTACAGTAGGGGACTCAGTACACAGCCTTGTGGAGAGCCGGTGTTGAGGCTGAGGGCTGAGGAAAGATGAGGCCCCACTCTAACTCTCTGTACACGGTCTGAGAGGAAGTCTCTGATCCAGCGGCAGGTGGTGGAAGGAAGTCCAATTTCCAGCAGTTTATCTATTAGTCTGTCCGGGAGTATCGTATTGAAAGCAGAGATCCCAGTGTTGGATTCTTTAGGTGCCATCATGCTCTCTCCCTCCCTCTCTTTGTTATAATATCTCTGACATGCATTCTGGGGAGAGTTTCCTCACTTCCCTCTCAGCGTGTCTGCAAGGAAAACAAAAAGAGTCCCTGAGAAGGAATCACCTGCTGTGTGCAGGACTAAAGGTTCAGGTCTCAGAAAGTCTACAGATTCTCACTGTGTCGACTGTTCGTTCATAATCAATTATTACGGCGATGCTTTAGATGAGGTACGCTGAGTCATAGATGCAACGTTTGTGTTATATGCACACCCTCTTCTGGCTGGTGCTACTTTAAGGTACCTATGAAATTTAGACCACTGTTATGGAGCAGTGTTAGCACAGCGCTCTTGGTATGTTTTTTCTTTCTTAGAATTGTGTAAAGAATAAACAATTCTGATTAATTACACAATCACTAATTATAAACTGTTTATGATATTTAATGGAATATTGCACTCCTGTGTTTCAATGGCACATTGTGTTATGCAAGTACATAATGTTAGATGGCTAGTTGATCATTAAACCATTGGGCTGAATGGTTTATGATTACAGTCTCCGAATAGCCGCAAAACTACCTCCTTCTGTTCACACTGCAGGTCTTAATGCTCAATTCCGATTTTTTGATCAAATCCGATTTTTTTGTTTGCTTGTTCACACTACAAATAAAATGTGACAGCAAACGCGCTCTAGTGTGAACCCTCAAAGCGGCCTGCATGCGCAAAAGAAGACGTCACACACAACGCGCTCTGTTTAGACCCAGACCAAACACTATTGTTTGACTGATGGCCTTAATATGAAACACTTGTTTCAGACTTTACGTTTTCCAATTTTGCTTTAAGTTATAAAGTTATGTTGTTATTTACATATGGCCTAATAATTATCCTTATTGCTGTTTTAGAGGAGCGGTGCTTCAAAGGATAGTTGCAGATTTCTGTCAGAATCTGCAGATTATACAGTACAAATAAAATGTTCACGTTTCCACAACGCTGTCTTTCCAACAGTTTCACTAACATCTAGACTGGATGGCCAGGAAGCGTTCACGATGTCTTCTCGGGTGCTGATAATAGGCGTCTGTCTTGTGTCAGTGACGTAAAAGACGGATTTAATGCGACATGACCATTCACACAGCAGTCGCTTTCTAAAACATCAGATATGTATCAGATTCAGTACCACATACGAAAGTGACCCAGGTCGGATTTGAAAATATTGGATTTTTTGCTGTTCACACTGTCATACCATGATCGGATATGAGTCGCATAGGGTCAAAAAAGTCAGATTTGATGCGCTTTCGCCTGCAGTGTGAACGTGGCCTTAGAGTGCTAAGAACTTTTCCTTTTATTTGTCAGCCTCAGACATGGCACTGGTTTTTGCAGCTCTGTCTCTGCTGACTCTCTGACTGCCGTTCTGTTGAAAACATAAATATTGTGCAGGCCTCCCTCGTGCTCTCACCCATGTACACATGACCCGTTGGGTTGTTCTGTGGTGTCCAGCTTTGGGGCGTTGTGGTCTGGGGACTCCATGGATTGGGTTTGTTCCAAAGCATCCCACTGATGCTTTGCATTGACATCTGAGATGTTTGGAAGCTGGGTCAACGCTGTCCAGCTGGGCAAGGCTGCTGCCATCAGGGAGCATGATTACCAAAACACTGCACACTCAGTCAAAGAGACAGGGCCCAAAGTTCCCCAGAAGAACATTGCACTGTAAGAGGATAATGACTGTTATTCAAGTCATCTGTCAATGGTTTTAATATTGTGACTCCATTAGGAATTCATTGTTATTTAAACAATTTCTAATCAATATATTGTTCCATTAGACAATAATAAATGTGCTTTTCTATCAAAAAAGGATCTTTTGAAGTGATCCCAAGCCTTTGACCAGTAATGGCAGATCTGTATTTATGTGGCTGAGCATGACTGAGAAAAAAAATGAAAGTGAAAGAGTGAGTCAGAGAAAGAGGGGGAGAGAGAGTCTTATCAGTCCTCATTTTCCACACAGTGGCCAGTTTTCCAAGCAGGGCTAAAGAAAAAAACCCCAAAAACCTGCACACATTCCTGCCATAATAATGAGTCCTTATTTTTTCCAAAACAATGTTGACCTTGTCCAGGAAGTGGACTTTTTTCCACTGCGGTGTCATTACAGACACACAGAGAGCTCAGTTTACAACAGAGGTACACAGCTGATGCGTATCTCGGCAGCAGACTGCCACGTACATTACACTGTATTATCTGACTGAAGCTCAGCATAATGCATTTTCCACCACAGAAGGCACAAAAGAGTACTACTTAAACATGCATACACGCTTACGCGTCCGTGTGTGTGTGTCTGTGTGTGTGTGCATGTTATAAAACCTACCAGGGTACACCTGCACTTTACAGAAAAACGTAGCGATGCAATGTTCTCTGCTGATTCATCCAGAAAAAAGAAAGACAGAAAAGAAAAAAATGAGGAAGCATCACAAATTATGTTTCACCTCCAGTGTTTACGTAATTTTGCTTCTGGTAAATATTTCCATCCGATCGTGACCTGAGTCGTTCTCACGCCAGTTTTCTTAAATTAGACCGAGGATCATCATCATCAGTTTTACTGCCTTCTTATTGACTGAGGCATAAACACATCTTCTTTCATAACAACGTCAAAGGACTGTGCCTAACTATTTCTGTAATTATTATTATAATTATTAATAAATCTTTAATTTAAACAGGTATTCTCAATGAAATCAAGATGTCTTTTTTTCCAAAGAGAGCTGTTTACAAAAAACTGAAAAAGTGAGACAAACACATGTTAAAATGACACAACAGCAATTAAGAAAAACACGGGCGAGAGTAGCCACAGATAAATACATGTAATCTTTTAGATTATCTTTAGACAGTTTGTTACCAACAGCTTGTTGCCAAAACCCCCTCAAAAAACAGATATTTTGCTCTCATTCTTCTATTTTAGTCCATGAGGAATGTCAAAGATAACACAGTCTGGCAGACATGAAATTTGCCGAAAACTTGGCAAGTGTTAGCATGGCATCCTAAAAAAATCTGAGGAAGTACTGAGAACTATCTGCAGCAGAAGAACTGAAAATCATGTCCTTATTAAATAGAGAAAATGTGGGAAACACCAGATATCTCACCAGGATGTGAGAGATGCATCTGGCTCTTCAGCTGATCCGTCTACTGTTCACTGAAGCCTCGCCAGAAATCATCATGTCATTCTTAAAGAAGGGAAACAGGAAGAAAAGTTGGAGTTATGGCAAATTACACATGAACTGACTGAAAATGTGGTGGCAACAGGTCTTATTGGGGGATGTCTGGAGGTCAGAAGAGAGGTATGACAGAAAACTGATGGAATTATGATCACAGAAAAGTGCTGTCAGATGATCCCAGATCCACCATGCAGTAGAAAAATCACACAGTAAACACTATCAGTTGTGGACTGGCCTCCCCAGAGCCTGGACCTCGACATTACTGAAGCAGTGTGTGATCGTGTTGAGAGAAAGTAGAACAAAAGGCAGTTAAAATCCAAAAAAGATGGAGCCCTACCAATTATTGACTTTCAAGATTGTACAAACTCAAACTCAAAAACAAAGAATACATTTTCTCTTTTTCTAGTCTAATCTAAAATGAGTCAGGTGCAAGCAGGGATTTGATTCCTACAAATATTTAACTCATGTAACTAGAAATTAAAAGATCTCAAAATGAATCTACAGTATAAGTGATGTTGGACATGGGCATGTGTGAAAGAGAACTAGCCTGTCATTTTCAAATGAAGAGACAACTCTGGATCATATTTACTTGGTTTAAAATCTGTGTTCATGTATTTTGCAGACAACAGAAGAGTTTCCAGAAACACGATGTGCAGGGTAGCTGATTTTCTGACCTGTCTTCAATCACAAACAGAACAAAGGAGAAGCAGAATGGGGGCAGGAATAATGTCTTCAGAAGATAATTTAAGGATTTGAGTGGTATTACGATGCAAACTATTGCCTATCTTCAAACTCCTACATGAAATAAAATCATCACCTTTTGGGGGAGTATTTTCTACTCGGTGTGTGGGAGACTTGAAGTGGACACTTCAGACTGAAACACATTTTGTAAACAGTGGTTATTTGATTATGTTTCTTTGGGTCTAAATGAATTAGAAATTAGACAAAGCTCAAAGAGTGTGCTGAAGGAGAGACGATGCCCTTTGATATTAATGGATTAACATATTTTAAGCGTAAAGTGGATGTGATTTATGCAAGAGAGCTTCCCGAGCCCTCGAGGTAATTGTGCGATTCTTCCACCCCCGGTGACAGAAGGCAGGGTATTATCACGACACTCGGCATATACTTTAGATCCGCTGTGGAAAAACACCTTTAAAATTCATCTCATGAGTTAGAATTATGCAGTTTTCCTACAAAAAAAAAAAGAAATGTGCCACTTTCTCAGAAAGAATGACGTCATTATAATTTTACAGAGGCTACAGGTAAAAAAATCAGGCGAGCTTTAATCAGAAAGCAGGATTGCCGTGAAATGAACGCGGGCATTCGTGAGGCTCGTGTTTGCAATTTAGATAGAGATGCGACACCCTCTTCGTTTTCATCCTCTCTGCCAAATTTATCTGCATTTCACAGCCAGATCGCTTGTGATATTATCTGTGATTAGGGTTTCGAGCAGATTATCTGTTCACATATGGCGAATGTTGGATCAGCTCTAACGAAGGCAAATACGTGTTTTGTCAAAACACAAAATGTTGGCTGAGTAATTTGGCTGGAAGTGAGCAGACTTAATTTCTTGAACTGATCTGGTGCTGTTGCGAGCAGCTCTGTGAAACAACAGCACCGGTGTCACTGAGGATGGTGAACTCAAATCCATGACACTGGAACTCACAGGTTCACACCGGTTCACGTCTGCACCTCTGGATCCAACCTCGCACCACCTACTGATAAGAAAAGCAGCAGTAGAGACAGTTTACACAAATGCACAGATGGGTGACAAATTAAAGGAAAAACCTGAACCATTAAATCACTATGGAAAAGGGATCTGGTGGCAAAAAAAAAAGAGCAAATCATCTTCATCCTGTGATAAAACCCTTCTATCCTAATGGGAGCTGTTTCTTCTAGGATGGAAATGCCCCCATCTGTAGTGCAGAATCGTCAAAATAAATAATAAGGGAACATCATTTGTAAAAAGGTGTTCCATTCATCAAATACATTACTAGAAACTCAGTCACAGCATCGTGCCAAGGTGCAGTAAAGTTGTCCTAGTGGCACATTGGAGCACTTCCCAAGAAACTTCACATTGTTCTTTGTTTTGTTTTTCCTTTAATTCACCACTCATGTGGAACTTGTTATGTTTTAGATAATTCACCAGGGCAATCACTGCCACTTGTGATGCAGTTAATCTTTTTCTAGTTGCTCTTGAGGGACTTATATGTTAAATATTAAATCTTTGTTTGATCGGGGACATATTCAACAGAAATGCGCCTGCCTGCATGTCTGCCATCCTGGAGACAGATACACAAGGTCTCCCGCTTGATGGTTTGCTTTTTGGATAATATGAGCAGTCCATTTAATGTTTTACCAAAACTCAATCCTGAAAAACCTTTAAGCTTTTTCAATGACTTACCCAGAATTGGTAACTGTAGACTTTATGGCTGCTTACTATGTGGAGAACAAAAAACTATTTGGAGTAACATTTTTCTCTCCCACAAGGGAGGGAGTATACGATCAGTTGTGGTTTCTTTATCTGTTTGTTAGGAGTCTAGCAGCCACAGACTTCAAGATGTCATTTTAAAATTTTGTGGAATGGTAGACACCAGTAACACCTCAAGCTGACTTAATTTGGGTGAAAACTGGGTCAAGGTCACACCCTTTTGTGTGTGTGTGTGTGTGTGCTCCCTCAACAAATGTCACAGTTGAGGGAGCTATATTTGATTTCTTTGCCCGTAAGAAATGCCATCCATCTAATTTAGGGTCACAGAGCATGGAATCGATCCTGTCTGTCTTAGGACAAGAGGTGGATACGCACTGGACAGGTCACCGGTCTCTCACAGGGCTAACACAGAGAGATGACCATTCACACTCACGTTCACACCTATGGGCAATTTAGAATCACCAGTTAACCCACTAACTGCATGTCTTTGGACTGTGTGAGGAAACCGAAGCACCCGGAGAGAACCCAAACAGGCACAGGGAAAACATGAAAACTCCACACAGGAAGGCCCTAACTACATGGTGGATTTGAACCCAAGACCTTCTTGCTCTGAAGCAGCAGTGCTAACCCCCACACTTTTCCTCAATTCCTTCTAATCCAAAGTGGTGTCACCTTTACCCAACTTTCCCAATTCCTGCTGTTATTGATGCAAGTTGTGACCCTTGAGCAAGGCACATGAACTTGAGCTGTTCTGCTTGTTGGGAAACAGATCAAGCTATTTGCAGCTTTCAGGTCTGTTTCTCCAGGCTGCTGTGTGGATAAGAAAAAAACTGAAATCATACGACTAGCTTTCACAGCCATTCACTTTAAATATGTATTTTTTTCCTATTGCTTGGAGCCACAAAATAACTAATAAAAAAGGCAACCAAACAGAGCTCGGCTACCATTTGTTCTTTTAAGAGCCCAGTAATTGAGTTTTAATCACAGGTAAATTAACACATATTTACACTCATAGTTTGTCTCAGGTTTAAAAAAAAGCATTTTGGTTGAACACCCCACCCATATGATCCATCAAAACCACAAAGCTTTACCGGTATCTGCTTCCATCACTGGCCCTTTCACTGTTTTGCAACAGTAATCCAGACCTAAGATCATACCTTTGCAACTCCAACCGCAAAACAAAGCAACAATTACCAGCACACAAAATGAATGGGCCAACTCAATACTTAAAATGGATTCAACTGCACCTTTACTGCAGAGATCTGGGTACAATCCTGGATGCTGATCCCTTTGCCTTTGTGCATACAGGTTGACAGTCTTTACTTTTAATATGCTACATGGCTTTGTTCAAAACAGATCCTCAACATTTTTACCTGAAGGAGGGACTCCTGCTCTTTTCTTGCACCTTCTGGGGTCTCTTCCAGACCCCTGCCCCATTATAGACGTTTTACCGGCAGTATAGGGGTTGTTTCAGGAGGTTATGATATAGGGTGGAGTTAGGGACGTGTTGGATGCCATCACCAGTACGCAATACCAGTGAGGACACTTCAGCGGAAGAGAAACTGCCACACCTGGTCAGGTGTTTTAAAAAAGTTAATTATTAAAAACAGATTAGAGCAGGGGTGTCAAACACAATGCCCGTGGTCCAGAATCGGCCCATCAAAGACCCCAATCTGGCCCACAGGGCAGCTTTGGAAAATGTAACAGAGGGCATTGAATTTGGACTTTGAACTGTAGTTTCAAAGGTTTTACAACATTTCCTACTGATAAAGACCTCAATCACTGCCATTCAAACTACACCAAAGTAATTAAGTAATAGATAAACAATAACAATTACAGAAAAGTTCCTGTTTTGTTTTGAAAACACACAGTTTAACGTCCCTGGTAGGTTCCCATAAGCCGCACTGGTTCACTACAGAGCACCATCTAGTGGAGACTCTGAAGAACTGCATGTAGCTCAAACGATACCCGACAGATACACAGTAAACACATTCTCCGTGAGTTAGTTCTTCTTAGTGTTTTGCTAAATGACAAGTTAAATCCTGGAGTCACGCGCACCACAAGCCAGAAGCGCGTCACGAGCGCTGTGTTTACGTTGCCAGGACACAGTTGTCTGGCTACTGCGGATCCCAGGTGATTTACCTAAAAGCGGATTCTCCTGAGCGCTGGATTCACCTGAGGATCAGATGAACATGAACAGCACACACAGTTTTCCGGATAGCACACAGGATATTAAAAATACCGCCGTCTGAGGCTATCTCCTCCTTTTGCTCCCAAACAAATACATATTTTGAGATGGCTTTTTCTTAGCGCGCACAGGTTGAACGATGAAGGCCAAAGCTCTGTCAGTGAAGGAGTGCGCCTGGATGTCCGAGGACTGCCACCTGGTGGACATACCGCGTGAAGCTACCCAGAGGGACACCCTTTGCTTACCGAATATCTTCCAAAAGTCCAAAAAGGTGAAGCCTCTGACAAAGACTCGGCCCAGCCCCAATTGCCAGGTTTACTACACAGCCAGGGAGCTTCTGCTGGAGGTGCTGGACAGAGAAGCGATCCGGGAGCTGATCAGGAGAGCTGCCGGTGTGAAGGCAGGGCCAAATCGGCAGTCACACTGCCAGAGCAGGGAGCAGAGCACAGATGTGTCTGAGGAGGGGTATGCTGATGCAGTGACGTGGTTTTCTGTGGTCCTGCAGAGCGGCCTGTCTTTGGGGGAGAACTGCAACTTTGGGCATGATCTAAATGTGAAACTAGACGGATGGCAGGGCGTGCTAAAGAGAAACAGCATCCAGGCCGACCTGCTGTCTCTGACCAGACTGGAGGATGGAGAAAAGCTGGAAGTCCTCTCTGCTTTCTGTGGCCACATAACCCAGCGCTACCAGGCCCTCCATACGCCGGGGCCAAACCTGGCTGTAAAGAAATACAGACTGTCCTCTCAGCAGGAGCACTACTCTGTTTATCTCGCTCTCCTCTGTGACCCAAGCTCGGGGTTCATCTGTAACATGTATCTGTACTGTCCAGAGCAGCTCCAGAGGCAGAGTAAGAAATCTGTTGTCGAGCAGGTGGTCAGACACCTGCTGAGACCTTTCTGCAACCACAGGTGTGTGGTTCAGCTGGATAGCTCTGCCTGGATGGAGGAAAGGCTCACACACATCTTGTCTAGATTAGGGTTCACCATTCATTTTGTTCCCGCTGTTAAGAGGCCACCATCTTCACCACCTGAGGGCTCCATGATGTCTGAACTCATTGCCCACCTGCAGGGTTGGACAGGACCTGCCCTCGTTCCCCTGTCTGATCCAAAAGGAACAGGGGTGGATGTATTCCTCCCAGGCCTTTGGGTGACGCTGCATGTGATCTGCATCAACACATTTGTGCTCCACACTCTGCAGAGCCAGAGCTCAGGAAAGAAGGTCAACCTGACACAGTTCACCAGGACTCTGGCCTCTCAGCTGGCCATGAACAGCAGCACCGCCGTGCCCGTTCTGCCACGACTGAACAGCAGCTCATACCAAGAGAAAAATGTCTCAAATATTTGTAAGCAAAGGTTAGTCCCGCTTTTTGTCACAGATCTTCTGCAACGTCTTATGGCTGCTGCAATGTTTGATGAATGAAATAAGCCAAACAGAAAAAAACGAAATTCTGAAAACTTTATATTTAGCTTAGTATTTAATTTATAAGTGTGTGTTTTAGATCTTTGATCCCCACACTTATCACTGAGCCTTGAGCACCCATAACCCGATTCTGACTTTGTCTTCCTTCCTTGCTCATCACCCCACATAACCTGCCATAGAGCCTTACTGCTACTTGTAGCTGATTTTTAATTTCCTGTGTTATCTATTCCACCACTTGACACACCACATTCTAATGTGATAACCAGGGTTTTTAATATTGTGACCTTTTAATGTAAAGATTTGAACAAATAAATCCTGTCATTGATATATTTGATATTTTTGCTTGACTAAATTTTCCTGCAGGACAAACACCAACATCTGTGGTCAGGTGACGGTGAAAGGAAAACACAGGTGCAGCTCTGCAGTGAGGCTGCAGAACAACTGGAACAGACCAGGAGTGTGTGGGTTAGACAATTCTGGCAACTCTTGCTACTTAAATGCAGTGTTACAGTGCCTGTGCTCCACCGTGCCCCTCGTAGAGCACCTCCTGGATCAGGAAACACGCAGAGAACTGGAAAAGTAAGACTGAGCATGTCTAAGGATCTTGGAAAGAAAAGCGTCTGGACTTCTTTAAGTTGCTCGAAGACGTTTCACCTCTCATCCAAGAAGCTTCTTCAGTTCTAAGGTCAAATGGTGGAGAGTCTCAGATTTAAACCCAGTGGGAGTTTCCCCCGAAAGAGGGACAAAGGATCCCCTGATGATCCTCTACCTAATCACATGAGCCAAGGTGTGAAAACGGGTGTGGGTCACAATCAGCCAGGGTTTCGGGTGAGCTCATTGTGAAATCTGGCCCCACCCTATCATGCGATTTCCTGAGGTCAGATGGCCCAGGATGTGAGTGGGCGTTAAGGCGCCTGGGAAGGGATCTCAAAACTGGATTATAGATGGCAGACGGTGTCGTAAACCACCGCCTCTGTTCAAAGATGGTCGCTCACAGTGGACATAAATGGCTTCTTTCACTCCTCTTTCAAACCATCTGTCCTCTCTGTCCAAAATGTGAACATTGGCATCCTCAAAAGAGTGACCTTTGTCCTTTAGATGCAGATGGACAGCTGAGTCTTGTCCTGTGGAGGTGGCTCTTCTGTGTTGTGCCATGCGCTTGTGAAGTGGCTGTTTGGTCTCTCCAATGTAGAGGTCTGAGCATTCCTCGCTGCACTGTACAGCATACACCACATTGTTAAGTTTGTGTTTTGGCGTTTTGTCTTTCGGATGAACCAGTTTTTGTCTGAGTGTGTTGCTGGGTCTGAAGTACACTGGGATGTCGTGCTTGGAGAAAACTCCTGAGTTTTTCTGATACACCGGCTACATAAGGGACATACACGTAAAGGAAGCACTCAAAACATGTGGTTATCCTATTTGGGCGTTTATAAAGTCAGCAAAGAGACACAGAAAAGAAGATCAGACACCAGCGAGGGAGGATAAGAAAGACAGACGCAACAACATTGTCATCCCCTATGTAGCCGGTGTATCAGAAAAACTCAGGAGTTTTCTCCAAGCACGACATCCCAGTGTACTTCAGACCCAGCAACACACTCAGACAAAAACTGGTTCACCCGAAAGACAAAACTCCAAAACACAAACTAACAATGTGGTGTATGCTGTACAGTGCAGCGAGGAATGCTCAGACCTCTACATTGGAGAGACCAAACAGCCACTTCACAAGCGCATGGCACAACACAGAAGAGCCACCTCCACAGGACAAGACTCAGCAGTCCATCTGCATCTAAAGGACAAAGGTCACTCTTTTGAGGATGCCAATGTTCACATTTTGGACAGAGAGGACAGATGGTTTGAAAGAGGAGTGAAAGAAGCCATTTATGTCCACTGTGAGCGACCGTCTTTGAACAGAGGCGGTGGTTTACGACACCAACTGTCTGCCATCTATAATCCAGTTTTGAGATCCCTTCCCAGACGCCTTAACGCCCACTCACATCCTGGGCCATCTGACCTCAGGAAATCGCATGATAGGGTGGGGCCAGATTTCACAATGAGCTCACCCGAAACCCTGGCTGATTGGGACCCACACCCGTTTTCACACCTTGGCTCATGTGATTAGGTAGAGGATCATCAGGGGGTCCTTTTGTCCCTCTTTGGGGGGAAACTCCCACTGGGTTTAAATCTGGGACTCTCCACCATTTGACCTTAGAACTGAAGAAGTTCTTGGATGAGAGGTGAAACGTCTTCAAGCAACTTAAAGAAGTCCAGACGCTTTTCTTTGCAAGCTCCTTTGACTACCATGACCTGGATGACTGAGAACCTTCACAGACTAAGACTGAGCATCTTCGTTTTATTCTCGGACTCACCTGAGGGTTGGCAGTCATGTTTTTTTCCAGTAGTTTAACCTCTTTTCATGCAGGTCCAAGTGCCTTGTCGCTGAGGTGTTTGTCCGCCTGCTAGAGGAGATGTGGCTGGGGACGAACTCCAGCTGTGCCCCCGTAGAGGCCAGGTCGGTGCTGTGCTCCATCTTTCCCCAGTTCAACAACTACTCCCAGCAGGACGCCCAGGAACTGCTCCTCTTTCTCCTTAACACGCTACACGACGACCTGAAAAAGGTGCAGAGACACCTGCGCATCTGCACCATCACATAGCCTGTTCCTCTCTGTAATATAAACCTACGGAAACCATAACTGAGTGTGTTTTTGTGCGTATGTGATTGTTTACAAGGTTGCAAAGGACCAGATGCACTGTTCAATACGACAGCAAAGGCAAGAACACAATAGGTACTGCACCACTGAAAGCACCATTGTGTCACAGCTGTTTGAGGGCCAGCTGAGCTACATAACCCTCTGCATGCACTGCGATCAGCAGGCGTACAGCACACAAACGTTTACTGTGCTGTCACTTCCGATTCCTGCCGGCATCCTTAAGTGCTCCATTCAGGCAGGTTTTTTTAAACACCATTCAGACTGTTTGCATTTGATATACTGACGGTCTCATCCCTGCAGTTCTGTGCTTGTCTTTTATTCTCGTTTCATGTTGTGCAGGACTGTCTGTCGCTGTTCTTCGAGCAGACTGTCCTAACTGGGGGAGAGCAGCTGCTGTGTTCAGTGTGCAGGATGAGGAGAGAAACGGCGGTCATCACTAGTTTGGACAAACCTCCAGAGATCCTCATGTTACACCTAAAACGGTGAGAAGGAATGGATCGTCATCTCTTAAGATACTTTATTTACAGAGTATATGTTCAGTCGATAAAATCTTTAAATTTTATGAATGGATGTGTAACATTTAGCAGAGCATAATCTCACTTTAAGGTCCACTCAGGAGTGTAGCTGCTCTGAGATCTTTGATCTTTAGAAGGAGATGAACTTCAGCAGGGTGCTGTTTGAAAGCAATTAAAGGACTTAGTCGATGTTGCCTAGATTCAGTGTTGATCGTGAAAACGGCAGTGCACAAAACTTTCACATTCACGTCACATGATACAATTAATATCATCATGACCAAAATTGAGCAAAACCAAGAAGGCTTTATAGGCTTGAGGGGGAAAAAAACAGATGCTTAAATAAATCGGTTCTTCCCCATGTACAATTTTCTAGATCCGCCACTGCTCTGGAGACATTCATTTTTTTAGTGACCAATTTCAGTCTGTTTTTGGTCTATTTGAATTACAGCAACAAAGGTCATGACAGTAACAGAGAAGCAACAATATGCATTTGAATAATTCAAGGACTGAGTTTGTTAAATTATTAGACAATAAAGACTCAAAAAATTAATTAACTGATTTCCAATAATGGTCTTTTTGCTTGTAAGTACAAAAACACGAATAGCGCCATTTATCAGTATTGAGTAACCGACCTTTGCTACAAATAACATGTATTCATGCATGCATTAATTCAGCAGGCATCATGAATACTTAATACTCGTTATGCATTCTATTATGAAGTGTTTCTGCTTCCAAATACCCCGGAGATACAGGAAGGCTAAGATAAATCAATAACCCCCACTGTTTTTTAAGAGTCAGTGTTTCAAACTAAACTTATTTCCTCCACCGCAGGTTTGGCTGTAAGGGGAAGAAGCAGGTGAAACTGACGACTAATGTCGCGTTCCCCATGAAGCTCGACTTGACCCCATTTCTGTCGAGCTCAGTGCATAATGTCTCAGATTCTTCATACCATCTTTATGCTGTTGTGGTGAGTGAACATGAAGAAGATCGTAATATGAATTTGTGAGGTCATGTTTGTGTTTTGCCGAAAGATATTTGAGCGCACTGCAAACATCCACACTCGTAGATTCAAAGACTTGGGGATGCATGACTGCCGAGACCGCGAAGGCTCAGGGCTGCAAATGAAATGCATGACGCCACTTTGGCAGTCAGGGGTATGTCCAGAAGGGGGGCATGGGGTGGCAACAGCCCCTTCTGAAAGATGACTGCCCTCGGCCCTTGAGGACAGTCATCTTTGGCAGGTTGGACTAGAGTACTGTTAATCTTACAGTCCCCAACACTGTTATATAAGAGCATGAATACTACCAGTAGGAATGTAACGGAGTACATTTACTCCAGTGATTTACTGAGACTTATTTGGACGTGTTGTTGCTTTCTTCTGTTACTCCACTATATTTTGGATGCAATTACTGTATTTATACTATTTATTTTGCAGCTTTTTAAATCTTTGGTTATTAATTTCCTGATAAATTACATTATTATATAATTAAAATAATCAACAGCTGCAATATTAAAGAGACCATTTTAAAATTCCTAGGAACACCCCTGGTGCCAGACTTTTTCTTAGGCAGGGGCGCAAAACTCATTTTTCATCCTGGGCCAATTTGATCTTATGTGGGCTGGAGCAGTGAACCAATCCCCCTTCTAACAGTGTAAAGTAGTTTAATAATTTAATGTGAGATAACTCAGTATGAGGAAAATGAAGTGCAGCTTCAATAAACTGTCCCAGTTTTAATACGTGATAAAGAAATGCTGCTGCAGTTAATGAAACAAACCCAACTTTTTTGGGCTTAAATAGTAAAACACAAATCTGTAACATTACAGAAAAACTTTTGGCATTGCCACAATGTGCTTTGCATCATTTTAAGATCACCCAGGCAACACAAAGGGTTTAATGTTTAGGACTTGGCACCTGTTATGTAATTAAAACTGTAATATTTACATGAAATGACAAACTGTGTGGAAAACCATGGAGTTTTCACCACATCTGTTTTTTTTAATGTATTCATTTCATAATTTTTTAACAGAACCACACAGGTCATCTGAACATGGGTCACTATACGGCTCTGTGCCACAACGCCTCAGCCCAGACCTGGCACTTGTTTGACGACTCGCTTGTCAGAGAGGTACAGGACACCCTGGTGCAATCTCCCAACGCCTACATGCTGCTCTACAGCCGCAAGCCTTTCCAGAAGCCAAAGATCCAAGGACTGTGAGCTTTGCAAATAGAAGACCAAAATCAGTTTCCCTCTTGAAAATGTTTCTTATCATCTGCATTTGGTTCAACATCTCTGCTGCTCTTTGTACTGTTAGCATCTCCATAACAATTAGAAATAAATTGTAAGTTCAGTGTTAATGTATAATGTTTAACTATCACACTATCTCCAAACCACAGGAAGACAGGGACATCAGGTTGATAAGGGCTTTATGACAGTACTTAATACATGCTGAAGATATCTTGGAACATTTGTTCACAAACACACACAGAAACTAATTTGAAGCAGTTTTAATAAATAGACATATGAGTTGTTTGAGATTAATATAATCGTTATATCTGAAACACTTTCAGAACATTGAGGGGGGGGGAGTACAAGTGAAAAGAAAATAGCACATGATCTCATGCGAGGCAATAAAAACAGTCAGGAAGTTCAGAGTCTAATCCTACCCCTTAAGAGCTCTGGTCCATTCTAAAAAAATAATCAGCTTACTTTGTGCTTGCCCTTGTCAGTCGGCTGGTCAGTCAGGCAGAGTGCGTTGACCCTATCACACTCGTGTAAGTGGCTAAGGTCAATTTCTCACGTCTTCACATTCTCCAGCTCAATACTAAACATTAAAGTAATTCCTGAAAAAAAAAGAAAGAAATCTAACCAAGCCTCAAACAAATAAAGACCAAAAATCACTAGTATGAACCAAACAGGATGTCAATCTATCCTGATACATTTGCCTCTAAATAGTGTTTGAGTATAATCATGTAAAGAGTAAGTATGTTTAACTGACAATAACCTTTACAGAAGACTGTAGGGTTTCCTTTCATTAGCTGAACCGAGCAAGACAGAGAAGATATCAGCATCAGTTTAAAGCATTCTGAGTAGAGCGCTGAAATCGGCTGTTAAACAAATATGTTCTACATAAACAACTTAATGTGATTGCATAAGTGGATAAGTGCAAGAATGTGGCTAATATGAACAAGCAAAACTCCGTCCTTTACCTCAGGAAGAATGCTAAAAATCAGTCACAGTCTCTTCAACACCCCTCGTTAATAAACAAGAGAAGGCTCTACAGGTAAACCCCTAAAACATATGGTTTGCCTTTATGAATATGGAGATAATATAATGGCTGCTACTTTCACGAAAAAAATAATAATAATTTGGTCACTTAACAGATAAATATTTTGCCCTAAAGTATTTACATTTGTAATGTGCAACATCAGCGTAGGTAGGTATGTACATGCCACCTAACTGTTAATCCTGTGTATGCACAGTACAAGAAAGCTGAAAATCAGTTCTGCGATAGCGCTGTCCACACCGAGTGTGAAAGAAATGCGAGTGAAGAGCGTCTGGACCAGCGGTCAGCCCTACAGCACAACTATGGTAGAGAAGTCAGATTTAAAGGAGGATCCATTTAGTCTCTAGATGATCAGTAACGTGAACAGATGGCATATTTTAAACAGCTATGGCTCCTCTAGTAGCTGAAGCGTTGCACAGTGTGCCTGCACCGTTCTCCTTTCTGGGACAGACGAGATCTCATGGCCACTCGCTCGAGTAACTCCCCGACAAGTTAACTGCAGCTTTGTGCACCAGGTCCTCAGAGCTGTGATTCTAAAAAGAAAAAAGCATTGCTGCTCTGGTGTATTAGTGTGCCTCCTTTATGTCCCACAGCACCATCACAGGGTGGAGTAAAACAGGATATAGGCTGCAGAGGACTTGACGGAGGAGGTGGAAATGTCAGACACCTCATGGTCGTCGAACTTGTACCAGCGCTGTTTGGCGGCATTCTTACAGTAGGCTGTGTAATGGCCACCATCTAAACCCCCATAGTGGTTCTGGTAGTGGAAAAGCAGACGACAATCAACTGTTACTTAAGCATTACAGGCTGCTGTTTTCAATGTTTTAAACCAGGTTTTTTCTTTCCAGTCTTGCCTGTATAAATATTTTACTATCCTGTCTTGCTGTTTAGGGACCAAACACATTTATGTACCAAAGCTACTGAGCCAGTACAGCTCTTGTGTTGCCTATTTGCCAAAAGACTGGCTGTAGTCCCCAAGCAGATCCAACTCATTGTTTTATCATTTAGACAATTGTTGATGTTACTTTGATAAACTGTACATCCACCTTGCTCCCTACATTTGTTATATTTGGGAAACCAAACAACTCATTTAAAAAAAAAAAAAAAAAAAAAAGTGTTCTTAGAAAGCCCAGGTTTTCACAGATTGATCATACAAAACTAAATGGCCCATGCTAGATCTATCGATTTAACGTTTACTGAAGCCTGAGTGGGACCAAAGATATTGCACCATGTCAAAATAATTGTAAAAATTCACCAGTTTTGTTCAGTAAGCAGACCTTAAACTTTGCATGTAGCAGTTTGTAATCATTGCTCATCTGCTGATCTTACCACAGATGATACCATATACAACTTGAGATTTTGACTATGAAGATATCAGAATTGGTATATATAAATAATTTGGTCATTCAGCCAGACCTTTAACGAATCCTGTGTCTGTCAGTAGAAGCAGCTATACCGAGACCAAACTACATACAAACACTTCTTTCTCACCAAAATAGAGAAATGGTATCATGGTGGTACCTGCTGAATTTACTGCCCAGGTCACAGGACCCGTTGGCATTATGCCTCAACTTAATACAGTTCAGGAAATCATATTTATATAGATCGGCTCAGAGGGTTCCTGAGCAGACTGTTATTTCAGAATAAAATGTTTATGTTAAAATTTTGTTTAGTGCATAAATTTAAAAATATTGGCAAAGGCCAGTGATTTGACCTTGAGGTCAAGGTTACTGAGATTGAAAGTGATCAAAGATTTTTAGTAGACACCACAATGGTATCAGTTTGAAAACCCTAGGTGACTTACTTCTCAAGTTATTGCAGGTGCAAAGATGTTCAGAATATGTGACCTCTGACATTTAGTTTGAGGTCACTGAGATTAGAAGAGATTTTTTTGTACATGTTCCCATGTTATCAATTTGAAGCTACTGCTCACTACTCACAGCTACATTCTCGAGTTATTGCATTCACAAATTTAGGTGTCCATGAAGCCCGCCTGCCTGGCGGGGTGACAACAATACTTCATCAATCTTTTACACCAGAGCAGTAAAAACAGCAGCAGTCATTTCAGTTTCACTTACAGACACTCCGTAAAGGTTGTATCTCTTCAGGCTCTGTTTGGGTCCAATGACGTACTGGGCCAGGTCCAGACTATCTAAAGGGAAGTCTACAGATGTCTGCAGTTTCTGCTTCCATCTACCCTCATAGGAGAACCTGCAGGAAGAACCCCCACAACAGGAAATAATGTTAATGTCAAAAATAGCACTCCTGTAAAGCTTATAAAGTGAGGAGTGAAAATAGACAGATAAAAACTGTTTTACTGCTTTGATTACAGACCGTTTCAAGTGCACCAGGAGGATGGGTGGGACCTTCCAGATCTCCAGTTTCTTGGTGGAGTCTCTGTGGGCTTTGCAGTGTCTGCAGAACACCTTGTTGTTGTCAGTCAGCTTCTCTTCCTTGGAGAATAGCCTCAGACAGTCCTACCCGGAAGTAGAAAAATCACTAATTATTAACCATAGTTATGCATTTAATCAAGAGTAATATGATCTACACAACCACAATACATTTAATTGGCTAGTTTGTCCGAATGAATTCAGAGAAACAAATGCTGTCACGATGTGAATATGTTAGATAACAATATGTGTGCTTGACACGAGAGCAAAAACATGCTTTGATATGCCCTGACCTGTAGGGAGCACTTGCTGGTGGAGGCCAGAGGCAGCGACAGGTACATGAAGGTCTCAAATGTCCGTGACTTGCGATGGCAAGTCAGACATTGCACAGTGGACTTGAACTGCCCCTGGAACAGTGCTACGATGATGGACTCGTTCAGAAGCTTGTGTTTGCTCCAGGCCAGGTCAGCACCCGTTTGATCATCCAGATGGTCATTTTCTTCTTCCTTGTACCGCTTCCTGTTGTCCGCCTGACCAGAAGTGAAAGAAAATAATTTAAAATGACACAAGCCCAAATTAACGGCTAGAGACACCTGCCTTTGTGATTCAATTAAAAATCAATGAATAATGGCAGATGTTCACTATACCACCTATCGATATCATGTTGCAGGGAGAAGTGAAAACTCACTAAAAACTACATGAAGAATTTTCAAGCCATAATCTCTGTATTCATCTCTCGAGTATTGTTCAGCTTATTAGCATGCAGTTCAGCCAGTTCACTCTCAGTATGACAGGCAGGAAGATATGGCAGGTTAACACTTGCTAATTAATACCTTATTAATTAGTATGATTTACAAAAAAAAAAAAAAAAAAAATCAATTATCCCAGAGAGACAGAGTGGACTGGGACTGGGCCAGCATGATGGCACATAGGTCAGAAGATCACACAAAAGGGACATGATGAGATGGCGTGCGTGATGACAAATGCACATCACCAGCTGCTACAATCGAATTGGCATCCTATGCTCAAAAAGAAAATGGGTTGATGTACTTCTGCAACTTAACCCCAGGTGGAGACAATTGTCACTGTATCACTCAGCTGATACTCTAACAGTATAAATAAAAGACCTTCAATAGGAAAAATAACTCAGAAAAAAAAACCCTACTACCTTTGTGGTTATAGTAAGTTTAAAAATATAAAATACTGGTGACTCCTCAGCCTCCTAGTAGACACACCTAGGGTATCAATTTCAAAAAGTCATTGCAGTCACAAGATTTTCAGAAATACAGTTATCAGAAGTACTCTAACCTTGAGGTCAAGGTCATTGAGATTCAAATGTATCCAAGATTATTAGTACATACACATACAGCATCATTTTTAAGGTCTTACATCACCTCGTTCTCGATCTATTGCTTCAAAAATGTAGGTGACCACAATATCAGCCTCTTACAGCTGAGTTGTAAAAAAAACATACAATCACACAATTGCTTTGTCGTCATCCCCCCCCTGATCTAAATGCACATGAAGCCAGTAAAAACAAAATAAACGAAAGGAAAGACATCTGTTGATACAGGCAATGAGCATGTCTTGGGTCAACATGCACAGAGGTTCTGACAGAGCATCAGACCAGACAGATGCAGACACGTCACACGCACACTGCTGCAGGAGGACCAAAGACACACAGCTATTTACTTACTCTCTAATTTGCCATCAAAATGAAACCCAGTGAAAAAAACAGAAAGAAGGAAAATGATAAAAAAGACTAGGACTTCATTGTTAACAGGCAAGTGTGCAACAACATACAGGGATACTAAAAGGAAACCTGAGAAAGCTGTGGTTCAACAGAATAAAGGATGCACTGTTAATTTAGTCAATATTTAAATAAGAGTGAGAATATTTAGATGTTAATGGTTCTCTTTAGGGCTGGGCCATATTATACCGTTCACGGTAATACCGGTATAATGTTAGGCAACGATAGGAAAATGAAATATCGCGATAGAATGGGAGTAAAACGCGCGTGCGCAGTGCCTTTGTTTTCATACGCACATGGCCGATTGTTGAGTGAAACAGATGAACCAGAATTGGTTTGTAAAAATGGTGCAACTTCAGTGATGTGGAACTGGTTTGGTGTTTGTCCGTCAGATACACAACAAAGCACATTTTTTTGCAGAACATGCAAGCGGCCGTTGTTATTGTCATATTTGTCGGACTAAGATGCTCTTAAATCTGGGAGTAATCTGGGTCCTAAACTCCGTATGCTTCAGGTCAAACAACACTGCAGCATCACTTAGAGTTAAAAACTGTCTAAATTCTTTCATCTTTAATAAAACGATCAGCATTGCTGCTTTACCAGGTGTAACTATGAAGTTTAACTTCCAGGCATCCATGAAAACAAAAGTTATTACATTTAACGGAGTTAGAAGTTAGCAGGAAGCTAGCGGAAGTTAGCTCGCTAGTTTCGCTAGTTACCTAAGCATGATATTGCATGTTCTGACTGAGAGATTTCTGAAAAAAATCAAACGTACAGCTCTGCTATCACTTCCAACATAAATGAAGACGGGAAACTAAACAGCAGTGACGTTTGTAGGGTTACTGAAGTTGGGCTAGCTGGTATATAATGATGTGCTACGTGATCGCTAGCGACACAGCTATGTTAGCATAACATAAACAGTGAAGCTGGAGGATGAACACTAACACTTTTCCACTTATAAAAGTTAACGTGAAGGTTCTTCATGGTTAGAGACAAATGCAATCGCATGGCAGGATGCTGTAAACGGACCAAACTTCAGTCAGGAGAACAACTGAGATAATCCATCCACAATACGAGGTTAGTCATTAATATACTGCAACAACATGGGAATAGAGCAGCTGCCAGAGAATTCAACATTAATGAATCAATGTTACAGAAGTGGAGGAAGCAAGAAGAATGAGTTTAATAAAGTTTGATTTATCTGACTGCTTTGTTTCGCTTAATGTGCCTTATAATCCCGTGCACCTTATGGTCCGAAAAATGCGTACTGCACACTGCAGTTTAATGTTGCAAAGCACCTCTTTTTAACTTCAGTGGATATTATACATGGTTATGCTCAGGATATGTCAGCCCATTTCTACTGGAAATGCCTTTTGGTTAAACTGTCAGCAAGGAATTTGCATTTGCACTGTTATATTTTTATAAAGCTTTAATGTACATAAAAACCAGCTTCTTGTTTAAGTGAAAATAAATGGAAGGTTGTCTTTTTGCGCTAGTAATGTTGTGGAGTTGTATTTTGTCTCGCATCAATTATATCGTCGGTTATATCGTTATCGCAAATTTTCAAATATATATCGTGATAAATATTTTTGGCCATATCGCCCTGCTCTAGTTCTCTTTTCATGTAACCATTGTAAGACTTTGTTTATGCCTCACTGGTGGCTGTGGAATACCCCTTATTAAGTTTTCACACTACCTTGTTGAGGTCCTCATGAAGCCCATCCATGAGGAACAGCAGCAGCTCCTGGGAGTCTTGCTGGTCATAACCAGCAAACTGCTCATTGATCTTGCCTATGGTGATCTTGAAGTCACGTGGACTGATGCACTTGTACAGACCAGCCCACAAGGCCTTCATGATTACACCAAACTCCTCGGCCACCTCCCCTTTGTGGCCAAGAATATTGTGCCTGAAAGAGAACAGAGGCTCCGGTGTTATACATTCCCCCGCATACAGACCTCATTATGACCAGCAATTCCACTTATCTCGGATCTAACCTGTTTATATCCTCTAGGTAGCAATTGTTGTTGAAGTATTCAGCCAAGGCAGGAGTGTTGCAAAGAGACTGTAAGATTGAGTTCATATAACATGTGTTGCCCAGGTTACGAAGGCCAGTCAGTGATGCGCCCAAACCCCCAAATGTGGGATTGAGGTTGCGAATTTTGGCTGCTGAAGGACGCGCAATCTCCACTTTAGAATAGACTTTGGCAGGTGCAGGTCTGAAAGAGAAAAGAGTAAAATAAGAGAGCCAGACTAGTTACTACAGATGAATCATCAAAGGAAGTACCACAGTGTAATATATACAAAGAATACAGGTCATACATACCATTGTTGCTTTAACAGCACAAAAAGCATAATATTTAATTGTAAAACAGGTTCAAACTAAACATGAACAGTCACTGAAATTACTACCTTATCACACATTTTCTGCTCATTTAACTAAACAGCCTGAGGAAATACTATCAAAAGCTACTCTTCTATCCACACAAACACAATCTGAATCACCTTTATGACACTCCAACACATCATCTTCATACCAGAAGAAGTATTTTGCAGGCTTCTATTGTCCTTTATAATATGCAGCTATTATCTGTTCACTTAAAACATATTTATAGGTGCACAGCGTGTCTTACTTGGTTTCTCTGTTGATTGTGGGTATGACAGCAGTAGCGGTCGGGGCAGTGGCCTTTTTCTGTGCCTCCTCTCTCAGGTCCTGACTGATGTCAGGGGAAGAGTAGGAGCGTTTCAGTTTAGACTGCTCCTGCTCTTGTTCACGGTTTGTGTCTGGCTCAGCTGGTCGTGGTGTTTTCTGTTTGACTGTTGGTGGTGTCGATGGTGGGGTCTGGGGAACAGTGACTTCAGGAGGGTACAGGTGGACACGATTGGTTGGCGAATGGTAGTATCGGTAGGTCCCCGTCACTGTGTCAAGGAACTAGCCAAGAAAATTAAGCGGAAGAAAAGAAAAGCATTTGGTAAAATTTAACCATAAACCTTTAAACTTTTTTTCCTTTGAACTTTCACCCTCAGTTATTTCAAATGAATCACTTATTTCAGGTTTGGTTATCTGGTACCTTCATCCAACCATCAGGAAGACCCGGTACACTCCTACCCATCTCTTCACTCCTTGCTCGGGTCAGAGGCTCCCTCTGTGAAGACACACACACACACAAACACACTTTATTTAATAAGATCATACAAAAAAATTATTGTAAAGGCTTTCACAGTCACAGCAGGGCTGTGAGAGTCACAGTCTCTCACAGCCCTGCGGAAATCTAACAAACGCATTAAGTTTGACAGACAACACTAACCCCAAGTGTCCAGGACTTCAAATTTAATAAAGGACAAACTACAATTGTTTAGCAGTGGCTTCACTTCTCTATCAAACTGTTCCTCCATTTTGACAGTGACAGGTTAAACTGAAGGAAGCGATCAGCCTAAACAGGACTAGTTAGTAAAAATGGGGGGGTTAGAATCTAAAGTTTCAACCTACACATGCCACCTTTATATGAGGAGCATTACACTATTTGAAGTTTTATCTTTACAAATAATTGTTATTTGGGCTCTAATTGTTATACTTTAGCTCTAGGAGCCAAACTAGGTTCTAATCCTTTAACTCATTAAAACAGTTTAGTGGATTGTGTGTTTAAAAAAAAAAAAGTACATTGTTTAGGATGTGCAATTATGACGAAGAATTTTTAACATCTTCTTTTAACCAATGATTTAAGACACTAGGACCTTGTGGGATGACCTTAAACTTTCATTTGTTTGTGACAGTAATTATCTCTGACAGAGAAGAGGACTCACCTTAATCTCACTAACAATATGGTTGGGAGCCGGGGAATCCAGAGACATACTCTTAGAGGGTGTGTCAGAGTTCTGCTCTTTTCCTCTCCTGTCTTTTTCATCCCATGCTTTGTTTATTTTATTTTCCTCATCTTCTGCTTTTTGCCTTTCCAGTTTCTTCTTCTCCTGATGTCTTCTCTCCTCCTCTTCCTTCTTTCTCTTCTCACTTTCTTCCTTTTCTAGCCTTTCTTTCGACTCCTGTTTCTCCTCCTCTAAACGACGCTGCTGCATGCGTTTCTCCTGCTCCTGCTTTGCTTTCTCCATCAATGCCACTGCTTCGGAGTGTATCTGACTTTGTTCTTCTTTAGAAAGAGAAGCATTAGGAGCAAAGGGTGGTTTAACTGAACGGTCTGGGACAACTGGGCCATTCTGGGTAGAATCCTTTGCTGACCCGTTTTGGCTGGGCTTAGGTTCAGGTTTCTTGGTACGGTCAAACTGGGACAGGAGAAGAGTCATGTTTAGACACATTTGGAGTCCTTTAATGCTTTGCATTCTCTAAAGGTTTAACAGTTATCAGGGCAAACAATACCTGAGGGAATGCTTTGGGTGTTGCAGGTGACTGGCTGGATGTGCTTGCAGCAGGGGCCTTCTTACCCAAGTCCTGACCTGAATTTGTGGAGCCGGTGACAGAGAAATCAACACTGTCGGGCAACCTATCAGCGACTATGGAAGTTTTAGATGTTGGAGGTTCTGCTGGTGTGATCCCATTCACCAGCACAGGAGCTGATGGTTCCTGAGGCTCAAGTGAAACTTCAGGCTCGGGTGGAGGTGGGGTTGGAGGTTTTGGTTCCTCAAGGGATGGGTAGCTAAAGTTCACTGTTGAAAACATCAAAGAAAATGTCTACATGTAAGACAAGAGTCCAGTCACAATTAGGAAGTAAGTGAGTAATACAAAATTATATAAAGTATATTGTGGTTTTTATTTTCTATCTCATAAAATGAGAAAACATAGCATTAAAGGGCCATTTTTTAAATAAACTGTACTACTCATACTCACACTGAGGAAGGGTGTTGGTAATGGTCTGTCGAGGTGGTCTAATTTTAGCATTGGTCGTATACATGGGGTAAAACAACAGCCAGTTCTCATAGCCACCCTCCAGCACCAGCGGCTCACTACGCAGGATGGTGATGCTGTCCCACTGTGCAGTTATCAAACACAACATTGTAATTTTACATGAAAACACAGGTATTGATATTTACAAGCTACTGCATAAAGTCAACCACCCGCCAGACACAGTTACCTTAAAAAGAGCATCTTTGAGGCTCTGCAAGGTGGTCCCCAGTTTAAGGTCAGTGACAGAACTGAACCAATCCAAGAGGATGACATAATCTACAAATCCCCGCCGTTTCCAGTGCTCTTTGGACTCTTCTGGCAGCTTTGCCTCAATCTGATTCACAGTGATTCTGAAAAGTCAAAACATTTCATTATCCACAGGTTGACCAAACCCCCCCCCCCCCCCCCCCCAAAAAAAAACACAGACACAAAAACAAACTGAAGGTAGAAAGATCAGTCCATTCATATTATTATTTGATAATGAATCACACATGGTGTGTTAGAACAAACTTCAATCAAGTTTGAAGCTTCGCTTCTCACCCTGGGCTAATGGCCTCCTCAGGCACGCTGATGCAGGTTTGAGCCGGGACCTGAATGTGAGACTCCTCAAAATCTCGATGGCTGCGTGCATCCATAACAATTATTGCGATAGTCTGGTCCTTCATCATGTTGAAAAGTTTCTCAGCCGTGATCCCACCAGCAGGCAGCGCAGCTGTCAGACAAAATTCATAACTCAGCACTAATAAATCAACTAAATTCAAAGATAAAAACAAAGTGACTGCTTTGAGGTTTTCCACTTTACCTTTTGAGGTTGCATTCTTCAGTTCATTCTGTTCAGCTTTCACCTGCGACACACATCCACAAAGACTCATCTCATTAGCATGTTGACATAAACTGGATTTTTCCCCTTATACTAAAGGTACAAAAAAGAATCATTACGATTTCAATACAGGCATTCAAATATTAATTAAGCTACGGGTGTTTGCATTATTATTATTATTAAAATCCACTGTAATGCCCAGTAGGGCAAAGAAAACATTCGAAGTCTTTATATCTCACTTTATTTTTCAAAGGCACAGAAATGCTGTGTGCAGTAAATATCTCAATACCTGTAACCACCTGCAAAATTCAACTCTTATACTGTGCTTTAGTTTAGATCCTTTTGGGAGGGTTATTGATCGATGCAGTTTTTATGTAAGCGTAAATTTGGTAAACTATCGGAAAGTTACATATAAGACAGTAAAATACTCTTTTTGATTTGCAACATATTTCTAAAAAAAGTTGGGATAGTGGCAGATTCACCACTTTCTTGCATCACATTTCATGTTTAAAAAACTAATAAGAACTGAGGAGATCAGCTACTGTGGGAAAGTGCTTTCCAGTCACTATCTGAGTTCAGCTTCATACAGTTCAGAGTCTTCTTTGGCCTGTTTTGTTGTCCAAGTGTTTTCAATGGGGGACAGGTCTTGAATGCAGGCAGACCAGTTTGACAAACTCTATTATCTGAGTATTCCTTTTGTGATGTGTGCAGAATGTCCAGAAGGTGACACATCTATGTCATCTGGATGGAAGAATAATCCATTGCAAAGCCTATATATCTTACGTAAATGGGGCCCTCAAAAATAATTCCAAAACCAGCAATATACTTTGCAAAGAGTATACACACTGGCAGCAGTGTGTATACTCATTTCAAACCTTCACCTTTTTGCTGTCCTTCCTGTTTGTGAATGACGTTTTTGGAGAGCCCCGATCGCCATCTTTTTCTGTCATTTCCTCCCTCCTCTTCTTCTCCTCTTGTCTCTCCTTTTCCTCTAGTTTTTTTCTCACCTCTACCTCTTCGTACCTGTTCAAAATAGGTAGGAAATAAAGATCAGTTAAGTGAAACAAAATCAATATCCTATTTTACAGTGTCTGAATTAAGAAAGTGAGCATAATCATGACAGCTGAAACCTCTAACCTGAGTTTAAGACTTTCAGACAGCTTTTCAGCTTCTTCAATGGCTTTCTTAAAGCTGTTTGTCCCAAGCATAGTCACGTAATACTCCTGTGCACATCAGAGAACACTTCAAGTAAATAATCTGCCTTCATGTGAAAAAAACATTAGGTTAGCAATACAAAAAGAATGAACAAACTTATAAATATTAGGTATACCGGTTGCTGCTTGAACTCTGGTCTCTTCTTGATGATGTCATATACTGTCAAATACTTCATGTACAGTACATAAGCTTTCTCCTCATCTCTGTCCAGACGGCACTCCTCTGCCGCCTTGAATATTTTGCAGGCACTCTGGACATAACTACAAACACGAAAAAAGTATATGTAAGTTAAAGATTTTCATCTCCACATGACTGCAATGTGCTTCAGTCACAGAAGCCAGAAAATTGAGATCAGTGACAAATGTCTTTTTATTAGGTAATAATTTCTGCCCAAAAAAAATATAGTAACATTACTTTCTAGTGCTTGTCTTGTCTGGCTTAATTTCAGCTTTTTTATTGAGGTCCCCCAGAGAGGTGGACAAATACAGCTCTTTGACCCCGGTGGAAACTGCAGGCATCTTGGCGAATGTGTTGAGTCAGAGGTCACTGGCAGGCAAAAGGGTCAGTGGTGTAGACAAGCTCCGAACATCTCTAGATAAATGTTTGTGAAAGAGAAAAACACAAACACACGCCGTTTATACTAGAACAGCTGTTCTAGTTTCATAGAACAGTTCAATCTGCAAAAGAACATTTAAGCCACGGTTAGCAAAAACGTCTCAAAAAGTTTTCCCGTGCCGTCGGCGGTTGTGTAGTATTTAGAAATGTCTAGAATTAGGACAGGCTAAGCCGAAACGATGACACTTCGCAGATAAATCACTTATTGGCTATGACACGGCGCTTGGCTGTAGTCAACAGACCCAGGGCATGTCAACACTGACGACAACAACATAGTTTTCTCGCTAATGTTAGCCGCTAACCACTACTCGGCTGGATGCTTTTACGAAGCAGCTAAAGGTCAACTAAACTGACAGCATTCGGTTTAAACCTTAAACCTACTACTTGGCTGATAAAAAACCTATTTAGCCCCTTAAATGTGCACCTGGCGTTGTTACCTTCCTCGTTAGCCTGCTAGCTACGTCAGTTAGCAAGCTGCGCTTGGAGCGCACGTAGTTAAAGCGTTAAGGTTAGCTTATGAGAACTATTTCCCTACAACAGAGACAGTCGAGTACATAACACCCCCCATATCACTGAGGTCTATATTACTGTCTGACAGTTTGACAATATACATTTAGTTTTAAAAAATACCTCTTTATGATCCGTTGCTTACATTTTAGCCACTTTTTGACAGCTGATTCTGATTTCTTGTTCCGCTTCCTCCTTTTTTCCCCAACCCGTTCTCTTCTTCTTCTTCTTCTTCAGCTAATTCTTAGACGTTGGCATCCTTACTATCACACTACCGCCACCTTCTGGAGTCATTTTTTTCTTTCCTGATACCCGTTTCCCACATCTTTGCTGCCAAACCACATATTTTGTGATGACTCCTGTATTTTATCTGTATTGCTCTGTGACTTTTAAGTGCACGTACTTACATTGTTCACTACTATAGTTTATAGCGCTACTCTTCAACTGCTGTAGATATATTCATAGCACTCTGTAGATCTGTTTACCACAAATTGGTACATATGTACATATGTAGCATATCTGTATATTAGTTCATATTACATCTGTATATCTGCCCGTCTGTATAGCAATATAGAATATCTGTATTCTATACACCTCATCTGTATGTCTGTACATATGTATACATCAGTACATCTATACATTTGTCCGCAGTACATCTGTATATTTGCTCTCTGTATAGTTATATAAACATCTGTATACTTCATTTATTTGTACATAATCTGTACATAACTATTCCCACCTTTCATGCTACCCTTATCTGTATATAATCTGCTCTTAATGCACTTAATGCACCTTGCACTTCTGATTAGATGCAAACTATATTTTGTTACCCTGTATTTATACATGTTTAATGACAATAAAGTTGAATCCTATCCTATCCTACTGCCATAACTCTGTATAGTTAAAACAGTTTTATTCTGCCCAGTGATTAATATGTTTTTGGTTCTTTTGTTTATATATAGAGCCGTGTGAAAAAGTGCACTTCAGACCCAGCCACGCCGTCAGACAAAAACTGGTTTGTCCCAATGACAAAACTCCCAAACAGAAACAAAACCACGTAGTATTTGTTTGCAGTGCAGCAGGAGTACTCAGACCTCTACATTCTAGAAACTACAGCTACTCCACCTCAGCAGGATGAGACTCAGCTCACTCTTTTGAGGATGCCAGTGTTCACATTTTGGACAGACAGGACAGATGGTTTGAAAGAGGAGTGAAAGAGGCCGTCTATGTCTACTGTGCACCACCATCTTTGACTACAGGGGGTGGTTAATGATACCAACTGTATGTAACCTACTGTGCAGATTTGAGAACCCTTCCCAGGCACCTTAACACCCACTCAAGCCTTGTGTCAGTTAATCTCAATGAGTCACATGATGGTTTCACCCAAAACCTCTGCTGATAATGATCCACACCCCTTTTCACACTTTGGTTTGTTCGATGAGGCACGTGATCACTAGTGGGTCAACAGCCCTCTTAAGGGACAACTCCCACTAAGGTTTAAATACCTGGGACTCCCCACCATTTGGTTTTAGAACTGAAAAAGCTTCTCAGTTGAAAGGCGAAAGGGCTCGAAGAGACTTAATAAAGTCCAGTCTCTTTTCTTTTTAAGATCCATTACCTGGATGACTGAGAAGCTACACCGACATATTCTGAGGAGTACCATCCCAGTAAATTCACTCAAGGTCAGATCATGCAATGCACAGACAAACCAAGGGCTACATGTCAGGTTCCATTGGCTTGTTAAATGTTGAAAGCTGCTTCTCTCTAAAAAAGGACACAGCAGTAAGGATTAGGTTCACAAAGTTGCATCAGGACAAACCTTTGGACAGACAAAAACAAAGTTGAGATGTTTGCCCATAATGTACAACACCACAAGCACCTCATACCAACTGTCAGTGTAGCGGTAGAAAGGTGATTATTTGGACTTACTTTCAGCCACAGGACATGGGCATGTTGCATTCACTAATCAATCATGAACTCCATATACAAAGTGTTGTGGAGTTAATAATGAGATTATGATGAGTTAACAATCTTTCTAAACAGCTCAAGCTTGGCTGAAACTGGTTCACAGATTAGAAGAATTGTTGGTGTTACAGGGGCTCAGTCAAAGTCCAGACCTCAACTTGATTGAAATACTCTGGAGGAACTTTAAGAGCCCGAAAATAAATATTTGTCCGCAAACATAAATGACCTGAAGCAATGCTGTAAAGAAAAATGGGTCAAAATTCCTGAGAGACCAATAAAGTCATACAGAAAATAGATATTCCTGCTAAAGGGGGCTCTGCAAGCTGCTGAATCATGGGGTCTAATGAGTTTTCACAAGGCTGCATAGAGACTCTACCTGCTCTTCAAATGGACAGCTGAGAGGAAAATGATGAGCTGTTGAAGTCAACACAAAGAAAGCTTGTTTCTAAGTTGGCTCTGACCTTCAGCTTCTTTTCTTTCTTCTACTGTGATGGGCTTCCCATACAAAGGAATATATTCACATCTATATACAGTATGTAATTCCCTTTTACATCAAGGACATTGTATATCATGTATTGTACTGTACTGTAGTAATGGTCAGTTTTGAAACTGAAAATGAATCTTTCTTTTTGAAAGCAGAGCGTACTTGTATTTTCTTAGGACTGCCCTATTAACAGTAGCTTACAGCCATGCCAGACTGGTCTGCAGTTAAACCAGTCTGATCTGTTGTACACACAATGGTTCAAATGGAACGGATAAGTGCTGCTTTTGTCACATTCATACCATGATTTAATAAATCACCTGTTAAGTTGTGAGTTTTACATTAAAGTGATTTTAAAAAAGTGAAACAAAACAATAAAAAAGCAAAGCTGTTATTAGATAAGTGACTTTCTGCATTACATTTTTTATTTGGTTCATTATTTTCTACCTCCAACATTCCTCCTATGCAAGGGGAACATGTTTAAACTGACACTTAGTTGCTTTTCCAATTTTTTTTTTAACCTTCAGTCACAGCCAGTCTCATCATTAGTCGTTAGTTTTTCCTCTCTGCTCTTCATGCTGTTGTTTTGCTTTTTTTGGTTTGCATTATCAAGCTCAAAGTTTTCTTTGTGACGGGCTTATGTTGCACAGCTATTTTCAGCTTATTTGAATAAAAGCAGCAGAATCAGACCAAATAAGAAGCACTCTCACTTTGATGTCACAAGGCAGCGATCAGGCTTCATTGCACAATAATGCTTAAACCCGCTTTCATCAGGCTCAGCCTCTCAAATTTAAAAGCACACAAGGAGCACAATAGTCACAGTGTACTATGCTCCATATCACATAACACTTATTTCTGTGTATAGTAACACACCCACTCCTGCCATTAGTCATTGCATGCTACCAGTTTTCCTACATAAAATCAAAACTCTTTGTTCTTGATCAAATTTAAATAACCAGTTTGGCTAGTTTAGAAGAATCGTTAACCTATGTGACAGTTTGGAGACCAGATGTCAGATGTAAATATATCTACATAAACTCTTTAACCATTTTAACAGTAATAAACGATACTTACAAAATTGTTAATAAATGGCTTATAAACTGTCCATGAACATTTCTTCGCAACTGAGGTTAAGAAACACTGTAATTCATCTAGTAACACCATATGGATCGTTTTTAAAAATCTATGTTTTAATAAACAGTTACTTAAAGATTGGGCAGATAGTGTTGCAGTGACGTAGATCACAAGGCAGCCAGTCCAGAGACCATGTTTCATGTCCTGTGTCACTCTCAGATTGGTTGAGCTCATGAAAAGATTATGATTTTGGTTAAACTAGACCCATTCTCAAAATTAACCCTGCAGACTGGAAAAGGTACGTACCTACAGTGTTGGGGAGTAACGGAATACATGTACCGCCGTTACGTATTTAAAATACAAAATATGAGTAACTGTATTCCGTTAGTTACCGTTTAAAAGGGTGGTATTTAGAATACAGTTACTTTGTTGAAATAAAGGGATTACGCGGCGGTCTTTTCCTGTTTCATATGTAAGGCTATGCCCTCTCTATTTTTTGTAATTCCACACAGGTGGAAACCCAAACAAAACAGCATTAAGAGGCTCAAATGCCCGTGTCTCAATCTCGAGTCTCATAATGACGTGAAGAAATATTTTTTAAAATGATTTAATATGAAGGCAATAGCAGAGTGTTACAGGCATAGCCCTAAAGAATGTAGCCTCATGGGCAGTGTAGTCCGTGCTGCAGGGAGAATGGACTGCCATACCCGTTATGTATCTATGAGCGAGGGAGGGAGAAAAAAGGTGAGTGGAAAAGTACGACTTGTCACTGAGCAGAAACGGGAGCTGGAAGCATGTAAATATAATAATAACCACTGCAGCCAAAAAAGAGTGTCTGACGAGCCCAGATGTAAGTAAGCTGTTAAGACTCGAGTATACACTGTGTTCCTGTTTTCCTCCGAAACAATAAGTTCCGCTGGAGCAGCCTTTCAACGCCTCTCTCTGTCTCTCGCCAGCAAAGTTGACCAAGACAACAAAGTAAAGCTAGTTTTCGGCTACGAGCCCGACAGGGAAACCGACGTGTTAGCCAGAGGTCCCTTTACTACGGTTTGGAGCTGCGGACCTATTTTATATACGCGCGGAATAGTTTTCTATATGAGATCGCTGCAAAAAGTGCAGCCTCACCTAATGTCCACCCTACTGTTACTCATTTTATATTAAGATTTAAAAATCTAGTTGCTATTGAGTAGCCTTCAGTAATAGTAATGAATCACACAGGAACAGGACATTCATTAGTTGTAAAAAAGCATGATAATATATTAAGTAATCCAAAGTATTCAGAATACGTTACTCTCATTGAGTAACGTAACGGAATACGTTACAAAATACATTTTGGGCCATGTATTCTGTAATCTGTAGTGGAATACATTTCAAAAGTAACCTTCCCAACACTGCGTACCTACTAGTACCTACTTAAATGTGACCCCAAAGGCTCCGTGTTGTGCACAAGGAGCCATGATTTCATGTTGTTTACACCCAGTTCTGACTCCACCATCTGAATGTGGCAGGAGAAATCTACTCATCAGACCCGGCAACACTTTTCACATTTTCTGCTGTCTAGTTTTGGTGATCCAGTACAAACTGTAGCCTCAATGTCCTGTGCTTAGCTGACAGGAGTGGGTATCAGTGTGGTCTTCTGCTGCTGTAGCACATCTGCTTCAAGTTTTTGATGTGAAGAAACTTTTCCCAGAGAAGTGCTCCTCACTGGATATTTTCCTCTTTCAGACCATTTCTCTGTCAACCCTCACACAGTCATTTAAATCACTTTTCTTTCCCATTAGATGCTGTCATGCTAATGTCAAATGGAGTTGTTGCTGTGTGACTGGCTCATTAGATACTTGCATTCACAAGCAGACAGTTGTATGTAAGAATTAGGAAGATCCACCTCACCTTTGCCACTAAAAGTGTGTCACAGTACCTGCAGCAAAGAACAGCCTGTGTGTATCTCTGGAACCACGCTGGGAATGTGGAGAAGTTCAGTGATGAAGCCTTTTCTTGCTCTCAAACCAGGCACATTTGATTAGAAGCTTCCATGCGAAGTTGCTTGTTCGCAGCTTTAATGAAGGAAATGATAGAATAAACACTGATGCAAGTGCATTTATGGATTTCTTTAACTTTGTGTGGTTCTTTTCATCTTATGTGACAAAACTAATGACATTTTAAATGAAAGAATTATACTATTATTAGAGAGCAGTAAATGGTTAATGGTAAAGTTTAATCAAGTACAAGCGTGCACAGTGTGTTACAAAAAATAACTACAAATGAATTAAAATAAATGAAAGAGTAAAAAAATAAATCTTCCGTTGTTGCTTGCCAGTTATTCATTTTTGATTCATGAATTCATTGATTGATTAGATATGTTTACATATGTCTTAGATAAACATGTTATTAATTTCAGTGTGCTTGCTCTCTCTCGGTGACTTACCAATAATGCGTGCTTTGTAGGTTTGAATTGTGGCTCGATTGTCATCCAGCGACTGGTTTCCCCAGAGCACCACATGAGAGCTATCACATGCTGAGCACAATGCATAGTAAACAGTGCAGTGTGCGAACAGTCCAGGTGCTGCTCAGGCTTTTGTCAGGGTTTAAAAGGCTGCAATAAGCTAATGACATAAATGGTTTTCCCTCATCATCCCAGTACCTTTTACTGTGTTTACATTTATTGTTTGTTTATTTTTTTTTACTTTTATTACTTTGTGAAGAGTCATCATACATTGAAAATATCGCTCATCATGATCCATCATCATTCATAACCTGTTGGAGTAAGAAGAGGGGAGGAAATGAGACTGGAGGTTAATTGTATCGAATTGTGTTTCCCTAAAGATTAAGGGTCAGAGAGATGTCACCAAATATATAATTTACACACACGCACACAAAAAAAAAAAAACCAGAAACCTTGTGAGGGGGCCTGAACACCAGTTTGAAAATATAAGGGTCTCTGTATAATCTGATTTGACACATAAATTATTTTTCTGCATTACAGAGGGATTCAGGTGTAATGGTGAAAAAGAATTCTTCATAACTTTTATATAACCTATTACACTATTGATTATATTGTTCTAATCCTGTATCATTTCACGTGGATATGAAAAAAAATCAAATCTCCGGCTGCAAGAGGAAAGTAAATATTTAGTGCAAATGTGAAGCCAGTGATGGAAAAAATACATGAAAGACATTTGCCTTGTGGTTCAAATGCGTCACCAATTTGGGGCGTGTTCTTCACAACAGGATCTATATAGTGGTGTAATCTCTGCTCCCAAATACACAAAGCCTCACTGCAGTCACCTGTTACACACGACAAAGTAACTCGAAGAGGTCTCATCTCCGAAAATGCAAGCTGAGGAATACAATCGCAGAGGTAATCATGGACTCAGTTTGGATGATGTTGATATTTAACTTCAAATGCCAACAAGCACATAATAAAGAAAATGAATATGAATAACTTGCAGTGATCTCTTATTGATCAGGTAAGGAGATGGTGGACTACATCACAAAGTACCTGGGCTCCATCAGGGAGAGGAGGGTCATTCCTGATGTGAAACCTGGCTACATGAGGCAGCTTCTTCCTGAGGCTGCACCTACGGAGCCGGAGGACTGGGAGAATATCTTCAATGACATTGAGAAGGTCATCATGCCAGGGGTAAGTGTCGCAGCAAAACCCAATTTAAATTCACCTTGCTTGTTCAGTTCACTGAAATGATCATGAAATACATTTATGGCAAGCGAGTGTTTTCCTATCTCTCTGCCCAGGTGGTTCACTGGCAGAGCCCTCACATGCACGCCTACTATCCCAGTCTGACTTCATGGCCCTCTATGCTCGGGGATATGCTGGCAGATGCAATCAACTGTGTTGGGTTCACTTGGGTACGCAATGACCAAAAAGACAATCAATCACATGCTACCATCTGCTTCAGTGATGTCTTATTTGCTTGTTTTTTCAGGCCTCAAGCCCAGCATGCACAGAGCTGGAAATGAATGTGATGGACTGGCTGTGTAAAGCACTAGAGCTCCCCTCTTTCTTTCTTCACTACCATCCTGACAGCAGAGGTGGAGGCATCCTGCAGGTGTGCAACATCCTAATCTGTTTGCTCTAGAGCCACGAAGTTTACAGTCTTTCGGGGCCTCATTGTGTTTCTGACCTACTTGGCTCTCTCGTCAGAGTACAGTCAGTGAGAGCACACTGGTTGCTCTGCTGGCAGCCAGGAAAGATAAAATCCTGCAGCTGCGGGCCGAGCTTGACCAGGACGTGGACGACTCCGTCATAAACTCAAGACTAGTGGCCTACGCTTCGGATCAGGTAAGCTGCACAGGAGCTTCCTATCAGCCTGATAAACTGAACCGTAAAACTGATCAGATGTTGCTTTTATAGGCTCATTCATCAGTTGAAAAGGCAGGACTGATCTCACTGATGAAGATCAGGTTTCTGCCGACCGATGACGAGTTGTCTCTGAGAGGAGACACTTTGAAACAAGCCATACAAGAAGACAGGGCAAGAGGACTTGTCCCCTTCCTGGTATGTGTGTTTGAAACCTCAATGGGACATTTCTGCAGAGAATTTAAGAATCCCCATATTGTTTTGAATCTAGTAGCTTACCTAATATGTGCCACAATACCCATCACATTTTTAAAAGCATATACTAACGCTGCAGTATATAAAAATCAGAATCGGCAGACTGTAGCATCAGCCAATCAGTGCCTTTGTTTGATTTTTCTGCTGCATGGCAAACACAGATGCATGCAGAAACTGTTTTACAATCTATTTTTTTGATGGTGCATTTAAAGAAAATCAAATGTCTGGAAGTTGAAGTTCAGCTTCATTTCTTTTAAAACTGAAAAGTTGTCCGAATAATTTCTTTTTAAACTTGGAAAAAAATATGAAAATAAGTAGCAAAACGTTGTACATCATTAATCAGGACACTTGTATATCATCTCATATCATGAGGAAACTGTGATTTTTAGCTTCAAAAGTACACAACAAACCCGTGTTGCATGTTGGATCTCATCTGACCCATTCTGTCATTTTCAGCTGTGTTCAACTCTGGGAACTACTGGAGCGTGTGCCTTCGATAAGCTATCGGAACTGGGACCAGTCTGTGTGTCTTTTAATTTTACTTCCAAATCATACTGCAGAGTCAGACTTATTTTTTTTCTTTGCATACATAAGATGAAGTTAGAAGTGAAATTGAAATCTTTTTGCAGGTGAGGAAGAGGGACTCTGGCTCCATGTTGATGCCGCGTATGCTGGCTCTGCCTACTTTTGTCCGGAGCTCCGCTGGTCAATGAAGGGCATTGAATTTGCACACTCTTTTGTTTTCAACCCTTCTAAGTGGATGATGGTCCATTTTGACTGCACAGCATTCTGGTGAGTAGAGACATTTAAGCCATACCTCAACTCTGTCTCTATAATATCTGCAAAATTACATCTGACAAAGTGCAAATTTAAACAGAAGAATGCTTTTAAGCTGGTGATTTAATTAACTGTTGATCTCAGGGTAAAGGATAAATACAAGCTCCAGCAGACCTTCAGTGTTGATCCTGTTTACCTCAGACATGAAAACTCACTGGCAGCCACCGACTTTATGGTTCGTCATCATTACTTATTCACCAGTTCAAAATGTTACAGTCTCATCTGAACACTACTTTTTTTCTTTGGTTCAGCACTGGCAAATACCTCTCAGTCGACGCTTCCGTGCTCTGAAGCTCTGGTTTGTTCTGCGCTCCTTTGGATTGAAAAACCTCCAGGCTCATATCAGACATGTAAGTGGCATTCTTCTAAAATAGATATCAATATTAGACTTCCATTATAGAAAGTGTATTTAATGTGAAGTTTTGTTTGTTTGCTTTGGGGGTTTTTTAGGGGATTGAGATGGCAAAACTCTTGGAGTCTCATATTAGGAGCAACACAGATTTTGAGGTTCCTGCTAAGAGGCACCTCGGCCTGGTGGTCTTCTGCCTGAAAGTATGCAACTTGTCCTTGTACCTGAATTGTGCAGTAAACTATAAATATGTTGACCTTATAGTTTTCACCAGAAAATCATTACTGACATGTGCTAAGAAGTCCCGATTACGCCTTGTTCAATGGTGGTTTGTTATATACCTGAATGTGGTCAGCTAGTTCCCAGATGAAATGGCAAAAATAGTAGGAAAAGGGTAAACACAGATGTCTTAGTAAGGGTTTTGTGGCTTTACACAAAGACTTATAAACATTTTATTGTATCTTCTTTTTGTTGGGAGGGAACACTTTGACCCAGGAGCTGCTGAGGAGACTGACCCGGTCAGGCACCATGTACCTCATTCCTGCGGATATTTATACCAAACGCATCATCCGGTTTACGGTGACCTCACAGTACACTACTGCCGATGACATCCTCAGGGACTGGGGCATTATCTGTAAAACAGCTTCCACTCTCCTGGCTGAGACACAGGCTTTGAATTATGCAGACCAGTCACAATCAGGGGAAGATGATGTAATAGGTGATGAAGAATACCAAGACCCGGTCTTAGACACCGGGTCTGATGAGAAAGAGGATGCTGTTGCCAGGCTGGAAAAAGCTCAAGTGGAGTTGTGGATTGACAAAGCTTGGAATCGGTCTAGAAGACCAATGCGATCTCTTAGCTGCAGCAGCGAGCCCCTGCCTTACACTTATATCAGGTCCCTGTGTGGCTATGATTTTGAAACGAGGCCTATAGTCGAAGATGCTGCTGGTGGCCTTCCTGTGCCTTCAACAACAGGATCTGGTGCAACAATAAATATTGAGGAGATGCCTTCAAATGATCTGGGAAAACAGGTCCTGAAAAAGCTGACAAAGTTCTACAGCGTTCCCAGCTTCTGTAACCAGTGGGTGCAGTGTGGTCGGCACCAGCTCTGCTGCCCTCTGAAGGTTTCTCCAGCAGCTCAAAAGCACTTACCCTCCACCTGCAGAAGAGTGAACTGTATGTCTTCCTCTGCCGTAACAAACACAGCCCCCCCTCCTACGCCACTGGAAACTTCCACTGCTCCTAAACTCCTCTGACGAGTCCAAAACCAGCACAAAGTGTACCTCACATCCACACAATAATTCACCTATTGATTGATAAGCAGTTTACTTCAGCACACAGTCAACCAACACAGTCACCAAATAACAGTGTCGGCGATATGGGATTTACTCATATAAAAATCATTAAAAACAAGAAAGTATTTCAGACTAAACAGTTGAAATATAAAAAAAATGAAATGCATGCCATTATATGTTTGTATATCCACAATGTAAAGATTAATGTAAACACTAATGTTTTTGAGACTGACAATAAAAAAATCAGCGCTGAACTCGTTTAAAGCCTGAGTCTTCCTTCTGCAATGCAGTTGAATAACTCCTGAGTCATGGGTATGTAGCCCTTATTGTCTTCCAGGTAAAACAGAGGATCCTTGATGAGAGCAGGGTTAAAACCTTCCTCTGCCAGCTTCACCTTCATCTGCTTAAAGGTGCTCGTCACTACCAATGCATCCTGCCAGAGAAAAATGAAATGGTTACGGGATTATTGCTAAGATGTATGCAGATATATCTTAATGTGATCATTCATTGAACTTTATTTACCTGTATGCGAACGAAGCGTGGTCTTGCGTAGCTGGGCAAGTAGTTTTTGACATGCTGATATAAAGCTTTGCCATCAAAGTCCATATTTTCTTTCAGTTTCAGCGCTGCCATTCCAATTCTTCCCTCATGTCCTATTCAGTGAAGGTCAAAGTAAAAAGAAGAAAAAATACCCTCAGAATCCAGACATTAATCCAAACATTCAGAGTTTTTCCTCAGTATGTCAGAAATATGCGATTAATCTCAGAATTCCAAGAAAAAACTTCTGAATTCTGAGTTTTTTTTCTTAGAATTCTGGGGGAAAAAAGATGTTTGTAATATTTATGAGACATACATCACAATAATCTTGCTTTTAGTGTCATTATTACCTGGCACCTTCACACCATAGACATTAGCCTCTTCAACAAAGTCAACTGCGAGCAGGTGGTCAGCCACCTCCGTGGTTGCCACATTTTCTCCTTTCCACCTGTAACAGATATAATACAGAGTATTTGCAGAACTCAGCTGCAGTGTATCTTTTTTCAGCAGGGACACACAAAAGTAACAAACTTCCCTAAAACACTGAGATAATAGTTCATCAAAGATGTTTAGGTTTAACTATAAAGAATAAAATACTGAAAGCAATTAGATTAGACTCACCACAGTGTCCGTAATTCTGAAATTATATATGATATATCCTAAACTTGAGGGTTTTACTGTTTTTTCCATAGCTTAAATTCTATTTCAAGTGAAGAAGTAAACTTTCTGGCCTTATTTTACAACTATAACCCCAGATTGTAAGCAATCTGTTAAACATTCATCCAGCTGTTCCAGACAGAAGGACAACTGCTGCCTAAGCGCAAACCTGTATTGATCCCGTATGTGTTAGTAGTATTGGATCAGTTGAGATGCATTTTTTCTAAACACTGAGTCTCTGTGGCTTTTAAACCCCAAAACACGCTGCACCAAAAATTGGTCCACCCCACGGATCGGTTTCCCCAACACAAACAGAGTAATATAGTGTATGCTGTAAAGTGCCAGGAGGATTGCCAGGATTTATACATTTGCAGGGCAGTGGACACTCTTTCAATGATGACGATGTACACATCCTGGACGGGGAGGAACGCTGGTTTGAGTGCAGTCACTTGGATGAGTGACATAACGTTTCTCCCACTGAAAACGCTACATCCAGATTAACAGAATCAACTTTTTGGGGGTCACACTAAGTTGTGCTTTTAAGACAAAAAACACTCTCTGGTACTCCTTGTCCTGACCTTTCACCCAGATTGTCAAATTCATTTATTATGTTTCACAGACCTGAAAGTGTCTCCAATGCGGTCTTGAAAGAAGAGAAATCCCTCGTCGTCAATCTTTAGAAGGTCGCCACTGTTAAAGTACATGTCGCCCTTCTCGAACACATCTCTTAGCTTCTTCTTGTCTGTCTGCTGCTTGTCCTTGGCATAGCCACTGAAGGGTGTTCTTTTTCCAATCTTTGCCACAAGCAGACCAGTTTCTCCTGCGAGTAAAAGTAACAGTATACGTTTAAGTAGTAGCTTAAAAGGCAAGGCGGCACCTTAAGAGACAGGCTCACCTCTTGGGACTTCAACACAAAATCCTCTGGAGTCTCTGACTGGCTCCTCTTTTTCTGTGTCAAACCTTATGAGGGCATATTTGCATGCCATCTGAAACAGTTTACAGATACATTGAAGAGAATAAGCAGTTAGTCATATAAATCATGCCACATCTCCATATACAGAGGTCAAGTTAACCTCTGAAAAAAGGCTCACTGGCCTCACAGAGACTCACAGCCAATTGTCCACCAGTGGCACTAGTTTCAGCCATTATGCAAATGTACTCTTTATAAGGTTGTTGCATTCAGCTGAGACTGAAGTTACTTGAGTGAAAAAAAGGTTTCTCTAAAAAAGCTATGACTTAAGCCATGGTTCTTCTAAGCATGGCTTAGGTTTGCAAAATTCATCTGAACAAACCACAAGACCTTTGGGAAAATGAACTGTACACAGTGGCATATTTTGTGAAAAGCAAGCACAGCATAAAAACTGTGAAGCAGGATGGTGAAGAGGAGATGGTCTGGACTAGTTTTGCAGCCAAAGGACCTGATCATCTTGCAGTCATTAAGTTGACCATGAACTCCTCCGTATACCAAAGTATTCTAGAGTCAAATGTGAGACCATCTGTCTGACAACTGAAGCAACTTGAAGTGACATTATAAAGAAAGGTGGACTAATGTTATCGTTTTATAATTATGTAACTTTAGAATTGAAAAAGGGTGTGCTTTTCTTTTTCACATCTATCCATCTTCACAACCTTGCGCCTCCATATTTATCCGATCTTTCCATACATACTCATCCCCTCGTACACTCCGCTCTTCTTCAGCTTCCCTTTGGTCTCTTCCACCTGCTCGCCTGACTACCATGGGACTCAGAGTCTTTAGTTATTCTGCCCCGAGACTTTGGAATGCACTTCCACCAGATCTCTGGACTACAAACTCTCTCATTAATTAGAAATCACGTCTCAAAACCCATCTATTCAGAATTGCATACCCTTGATTCCGTCTCGGTCTATTTTTACCTTGCTTACTTTTCATACTTTCATGCTGGCTTTTTTCCCCTCATTTACCTTATGTTTAAAGTTTATTTTGCAATATTTGTTGTATTGTTGCATTGTTGCTACTTTTTTGTGACCTTGAGGGTCTTAAAGGTGCCTATAAATATAATGTATTATTATTATTATTATTACTACATCTTACTTTGTAGAGAAAATGTTCTCTGCCAACAGCTCCAACTTTCCCACCATAGTTGATAAAGCCAACATTCCCTTCAGTTGCTCCGTAGCATTCACGGATACAAATGTTCCCAAATCGCTCCAGGAACTCAACCCAGGTGTCTTCCCTTATTCCGTTCCCTACGGCCAGTCGGACCTTATGATCCTTGTCATTGTCTCTCTAAAAGAAGGCCAAAGGAGAGGTGAGAACATAAACAATGACCATAAGAAACAATGCTCCTGACTGAAGCAGGTTGGTAGAAATCATTAAAACAGTTTGAGCTTCTAATGCATATCCCAATATTGTCATCACTATGACCTTAAATTTGTGTTTACCTTTGGTGTGTTGCAGAGGTAGCGCATAACCTCGCCTATGTACTGGATGACAGTCACATTGTACTTTCTACAGTCATTCCAAAAGTTGGAGGCAGAGAACTTGCTTCTCAAAACAACAGTGGTGCCTAAAAATGGAAAGATACAGAGTTCAGCAAATATGCCGCTTCATGCTAAGAGTTCAGTGTTGTAAACTCTGCAAGGCGAACTTTAGGACTTCAAAGTACAAACAATGGAAGCGGGTGTAGTTTGAGGTCATGTATATGTTGGTTTAACCTGCAATAAATTCAGTGGAAATCTTGATTTGTGGTTTTATTTTTAGGTAATGTTTCATGTATTACCTCTTTCTATAGTTCCACAAAGTCCCATAAGAAAAGCAGCACTGTGATACAGAGGGAGATTTATGTAGATGACATCATCTGAGCGCACACCAGCAAAGGTCAGGAGAAAACTTCCCCTCCAAACCCTCTTGTGTTTAAGCACAGCTGCTTTTGGAAGCCCTGTAAAAACAGATGTAGCACAGTTAGTCCTCATTCTCAGGTGTCCCACCAATTTAATACTGTGAACTGTGAAAACTCCTAAAATATAACACTGTGCAGACATGGGTCAATATTCTGCTTAGATAAATAGATTTTTTATTTGTAATATTTTTCATTATAGGATTATTTCATTAATTTATTTTTATTTAGTTTGGGTTTTTGTTTTTGTACACTAACTGGTACCTTACACCAGCGGTCCCCAACCCTTTTTGCGCCACGTACGGACCGGTTTATGCCCGACAATATTTTCACGGACCGGCCTTTAAGTTGTCGCGGATAAATACAACAAAATAAAACTAGTACCGGTACCGAAAAAAAAAAAGATTTATTCATAAAACACGTGAAAAGACCCAGGAAAACCGAGTTAACGATAAAAACGATAACAAAGTAACGCTGAAAACCGATAAAAACCCTGAAAACCATACATTTCACACCTGAGCCTCAACTCTCGCGGCCGGTGTTGTGCCAAAAAGTGATTTCCAATGTTTCTGTGTATTTTTATGTGTAATATCTTTACGTATGTTCGTAAATAGACTTCGGTGAACAGGGTTTACAAAGGGGTTATATAGAGAATTAAAAAATTATCCGTTTTTAACGTATCTTTACAACTTTATAACCAATCTGGCCCTTTATCCCCACTTAAATATTTTTACAGAACTATTGTAATATTTGCTACCATTTCTGCTGTGCTCTTGGCCAACTTACTCTTACAAAAGACATTTTTAATGTTAATGAGATTTTTTAACTGCATAAATAAAGGTTATATAAAAGTCACTGCCAAAAACTGATTGCGGCTTCTACCTTGTTACACGAATGTTGTTTGTGGCTCAAGATGACTTTATGTCATCCATAAGGGATGCATTTGACATATGTTTCACATATTATAGCCCAACAAGTTACTTATAGCAGTTTAAATACGAGCAATCAGTTTTTGGCAAATACCGGAAATCAGTTTTTGGCAGACAATCACTTTTTGACACAACACCGGTACCAAATGACTCACGGACCGGTAACGGTCCGAGGCCGGGGGTTGGGGACCGCTGCCTTACACCCGATACAAATAAAATATATTTTACCTTTTTGGATATACACGAATTTCACTTCTTATCTACACCGTATACCTATGTACAAGGAGTTTGGTTGTATCCTTACACGTTGGCTAAAATAATGCAAACATATTATTTACTCTTATAAATGAAGTAAGCTAACTAAAACAAGGAAAGTCAGACAGTTTCTTTCATGTGAGCGTCGCTTTGAGTTTAATTTCCAGCCGTCTCTCTTTTCTTTTTAAAATCCCAGACATCCCTCTTAACGGATCCATCCTACATCCCGCTCTGACGTCAATTAGGAGCGCGTGCACCTGGACCAAACCAAATGATGAAATAATGAGGGGTTTTTTATGGTGATAGGTTAATAATTTTCATGAAAAAAGCTAAATGACTATTGTGCTGTTTTCATGGGATCCTGTCAGTCATTAGAATCGTCATCACTTTTCTCCCCACTGCTCCTTCAATTACTCAACCTCTGCACGAGGCCAGATAAGCCCTCGAGGTTACCTGTGGTTCCTGATGTGTAGATGTACACCGCAGGACTCTTGATGTTAATGCTGGCCCTGAGCTGACGGGACAGGGGCTCGTCTGACTCCATCTGAATTTTGTCAGAGAGGCTTTCGATGCCGTCCACATGACAGTGCTCACGGAGGATAAACACAAGGATACCCTGCTGCTTCAAAGTGGGCAGCACCTCCTCTATTGCTCCTTGAAGGTCTGAGAGCGAGGGAGGTTAAAAGAAAAGAGGTGCTGATCAGTCATTACAGGGTTACATAAATGTGTGTTTAATAAACAGTCGATCTATTTGATGGTGAAATTAATAAGATATACCCATGCAACTTTAGTGCAGTCCAAACCTCCCAGATTAAAAAAAAAATAGTCAGAGATACAAAAAGATCTTTTTAAATGAATTAGACAATATGATCACGTGATATTAAAAAACGAAAGATATGCGCACGTTTAAAGTTAATTTCATTAAAACAAACCCCAACAGCTTACTGCAGTATTTACGCAGCTTACCAGCGCCAGCGATCAGGACTTTGGCTTCACAGCAGGAGAAACAGTGCAGCAGGGATTTGGATCTTATGTTGACGTTGAGGAAGGACGCTGTGCATCCCAGCTTGGACAGTGCGAGCCACATCCATACAAACCACGGCTCGTTGCCCAAGAAGAGGGCTACCGTGTCCCCCTGCTTGAGGTGGGCATGCGTTAACAGAGCCCTGGCCACTTTGTTGCTTTCTCTGTCGGCTTGGCTGTACGTGTAGGAGCTTTCCTCGTAAACTATGAACTTCTTATGCGGATGCTCCGCCACTTTGTCCAGAAAACGATCTAAAATACTGTAAAACCTTTTCTCAATTCTGCTCAAGCGTATACCGACATAAATGGAAATAAATGTGCAATATAAATCTTTCAAAAAATAAGGATTCCGAAAGTAAATTAGTATGGGTAAAACCGCCAACGCGGTGCACAAAATATATGCAAGCATTTCTTTAATCAAGAGGAATATGTCAGACCTGCTGCTGGATCCAAACGATCGACTTTCAGGAGCCTCCAGCACCTGTTGGATCATTTCCGTTTACTCCTCCTTAACTTTCTCTCCCCTTTTCCTCTTTTCTTTACTGGTGAGGAGTCATGGGAATTTGATGAAGTAGTAATCATTTAAAAACCGAGGAATTATATTTTTTAAACATAGGCCTATATATCGCCTGATTTTTTTTTCTTTAATGTTATTCACCTGGTTACTCCTAACAACAAGTTCACATTAGGGCATTCAGGGGCCATTCTGAGGTATTGATAGCTTATGTCTCATATGACCCATAGTTACTTCAAACCAAGACTGGATTTTGTTACTACACTACACACGGCACACACTCGTAGACATTTATTTTTATTTTATTTACACTTTCTATTCACACTTTAAAGAAATATTTGCCACATGTCATAGAAAAACTTTGTTTGCAGAAAACAGGTTCCTTTCTTGGTCTATTTTTTTATATATATATTAAACCATCACTGGACCTGTTGAAGAGAAAAACAAATTATTAATTTATAGAGGGTTTATCTTTTTCATACTGAGACAGATACTAAAAACAAACATGAGACTTATAATTCGGTCTTCTTTCTGAATTTTAATTACTAAAGAAGATCCACTTAAAAAATGTATATCATCATTTTCAGAAATATCTTAAAGGTGTTACCATATTCTTTAACTAATTCCGTTTGACAGATTAGATATAAAGTATGGGATCTAAAAGAATAGATTTCCAGAATATCAAAAAATAAAATCTATAGTAAAAAAGAAATTGAAACCTAATCAAGTCGAATTACAAACACCACCAAGTGTGATACAATTCCTTAATCTCAAACCCCCCAAATTACTGTCTAAAATACATAAGACACTCTCTAAAATAGATGAGCCAATATCCCTCCCTATTGCAAAATGGGAAGCGGATCTATCAGTCATCTGGTCTCAAATATGCTTGCAAACCTTTAAATTGATTAGAAATCCCAATCTAAAATTAATGCAATATATTGCATTAATTTATGCATTAATTTTAATGCATGCATTAATTTTAAATGCAATCAATGTAGTGTTTTGTATACAAAACACTACATTGATTGCACAGTAAATGTCAATGGATGTTCAGGATGGGTTTTACGTCTTCTAACAACTGCTCACACTGTCAAGGCAATGCACCTGACAATTACATCCATGATCTTTGGTTCTGTCCACCAGTTCAGAGGTTTTGGTGCTCGATATGTGAAAACTTATCAAAGTGTCTCACTGACGGAATGATTTAACCAGAATTATTTAGTTATCTGACATCTAATGTATAATATACAGTTACATTCAGTTCTATGCAATATGCACAACAATTACCTTAAAGTATTAGGATATCGTTGCTGTTGAGCAACGCAGCATCAACAGCGATCAACTCGAAGGAAAATGACAACAGAGGCAAAATATCCGGAAGTTCTTTGGAAATTTTATTACACACTAACACACATTACATCCTCTCTTCACGGCTGCGTTTTAGGGGTGTCGAACTCATGGCCTCGAGGGCCGGTTACAACCAGATTAACTCATACAAGGATTTTTACCTCACCCCTCTTCATAACCTTCTGGCTGATCAATGTAGATTTCATAATCGATGGAAGCGTGTAAACATGCTGTCTTCACATCCATTTGATGGAGTAACAGTCCTGCGCTGCTTTCTGTAACAGAACTCTTATGCTTGTTAAGTTAGCTGCTGGTGAGAATGTCTCTCCATAATCTATCCCCATCTTCTGGCTGTAGCCCTTTGCTATGAATCTCGCTTTGTATTAGTCATTTCCTTCAATGTCACTCTTAACGGAATAAACCAACTTTCCCCGCACTGTTTTCTTCCTCTTTGGTGAAGTGGTTTGGGTGAAAGTGTCGTTTCCCTTAATGATTGGATTTCTTCATCCATAGTTTTAATCCAGTTCTTTGAGTTAGATGATTCTAAATGTGTGTGGGACAGCACACACTGCCCTGTTATCAGTAGTCTATGGTAGTGTATGGTTGCTACCACTGTTGTCAGTTACAAAGTCATTTAGATGACTAAGTTTTCTTCTCTCCCTTTTTGATAAATCCATAACTGTTCGCTTATTACAGCATCTGTTCTGTGTTACAGCTGCTGTTTGGATAGGAATAGTTCCACAGGCATTTTGGTAGTGACTCTCAATTAACATGCACTTGCCCATTTCAAAAAGAGTACACTACCCCCTCGCGGCTGTACCATTTTGATGGGGTAAGTACAGCGCTGATGTCTCATGCTTAATGCCATTTTTCCTTAGCAGGGTTTGGAAATCTCTGCAGGTGAACTCTGTACCATTGTCCGATCTGATGCATTTTACATTGCCATATGGGGCAACATCTGCTAGAAATTTCTCTGTTTCTTGCAGTGTATCAGTTTTTTGTCTTCAGGAAATATACAAACACTGAGTTTGAATAATCATCAGTGAATGACTGCACATATTTGTACCCATCAATAGATTTAGTGGCCATCAGACCTGCTAAATCTGTGTGTACCATTTGTGAAGGAGCTTTTGCTCTTGTATTGGGATTTCTGTTCCGGGTTTGTGATTTCCCTGGATACACACTTCACATTCCTGATCAGGTCTGTCAGTTTTTCATGTAATTTGCATACCGTTAACACTCTGAAATCTTAGTATATCTTCATAGTTGCAATGACCTAATATCTCATGCCATCCCTGTTCGTCATGACAAGCATTACATTTATCATTACTCTCAACTTCAGTTTGCAAATATATGTATAATTTGCCATACAACTGAATGTTTGAATGTTTCGTCCTTGTGGGTCAACATGTCCTGCCCTTGTTTAAAGTTGACTGTTGCTAATATAGTGGCTGACTTTACTAAGAAAATGTCTTGGGGGTATGATGGAATAAACAGCGCATCTTTCAGCATTGCTTTGCATCACTGGCCTGTATCGTCAATCAGTAACATCTCTGCGTCCCCCTCTCTGTTGGGCGATGCCTCTGTACAGGGTACCATCTTCCAGCTCCTGTGCGTCTCTGGTTTGAGCTCTTGAACTTGGCTATGTCGTTAATGATGTGTGAGGTATCCCAGGTGCCCACCAGCAGACCTTTTGCCTTAATGCTGTATGCTGACTGCTGCTGCTGGACTTCGATGTCTGCACCCTTGATCCTGAAGGCATAATCCGACGCTTCTGCTTTGGATCCATTGCCGCTCTCATCTGCAACCTTCCTCAAGCCATCTTATTTGTATTTATGTCTAGATGTGATATCATTGTGTGTATTGCTCTTGCAATTACATTTTTTGCAGGTGGTAGCCTTTAAGTCATTGTTATTCATCCTTCTGTTAGTGAGGAAACTTTTCCTTCCGGGTCCTGCTGGTGCCATTGAGAAGAGCAAGCAGCATCTGCTAAGTGTACTTTTGGACCACTGAGTATTTGGACTACTTTGAAGTACTCACAGACACATTTCATATACAGCTCTATATTTATACACAATGTTGTTGTTTTTTTGCCAGCTTCTACATTGTTATTTGAATGACTATTTAAAGATATTCTCTTAACTTTTGCTGAAGACATTACAGTTTTGCCTTTGTGCTTTGAGAGATGAGTCAATAACTTAAAGGAGGGGTTCTCGTTTTTGGGGGGGACCAGGGAATCTTACACTGGGTAAAATTTTTCCGAGGAGCCCCTTGTAAACTTCATGCTGATAAAACTCTGGGTGCTTTGTAATGAGATGCAACTTTAGCTTTGCTGGCTTCATTACTTCATTTGCTAGCACTTAAGGGCACACAGCACATTTTGGTTTTCCTTTATCATTCTCTCTCTTTTTTTTTTAACACTTTCTCTTTATTGATTTTCATCTTATTTTACATACAGAACTAAAGAGGGCAAGGGAAACCAACACATTCACATATGTTCACATATTCCAAAATACACAACGCCTTGTTTTACTTACACAAATTACATATTACACAGGTGCATGTTCCATTCAAACAAATTCGCAGCTGTCTCTCTGCATTACAGAGGTATCAGTTTGTCTGTAACCAACACTTAGTAATTGCCTTTTTGCATGCAACCATAATTATTTTCAGTAAGTATGAGTCTCTGTTATTTATATCCTCAGGGATATTCCCAAGGTACATGGTACTAAAGGAGAAGTCCAGTGTTACTTCTAGCACATCCATCACCATTTGTTTAGTCTCCTCCCAAAAGGTCTTCAGTTTAGGGCATGACCAGAAGACATGGAAGCAACCTGCAGCGACCTCCCCGCACTCCCTCCAGCATGAAGCGCCTGAACCACTTATTTTGGATTTCCACTTTGGTGTGATGAAGAATCTAATTAAATTCTTCCATCCAAAATCTCGCCATGTTAAAGAATTTGTGGTAGATAACACATTCTTCCACATCCGCAACCAATCTTCCTCTGAGATAGTTATACCTGCTTCTTTTTCCCATCGATGACTGACATATCTTGTTGAGGTCTTTTTCATAACTGTAAAACTTCTGTACATTTTGCCTATAGTACCTCTTATAATGTTCTCACCATAAGCATCCATAAATATTTGGATCACACCACTAGCATCTGCGTCAAGCATTCTAATTTCCTTCTGGAAGAAGCTCCGAACCTGTAGGTAACGATAAAAATCTTCCCTGCCGATCTCGTAAATCTGACACGTCCTCAAAATTTATCAGCTCCCCATGCTTCACTATCTGACAGATCGCAGTGATTCCATGCCTGGACCACTCCCTGAATTTATGGTCTAACAATGCTGGAAGGAAGCGTGGGAGATACGCTGGCCATCCCAGCAACCCTATTTCCCTATTAAGACCAAAAATTTTAATCACATCTGCCCATTTTTTCAGGGAAAAACTTACACATAAATTTTGCATCTGATATGCCTGTGGTAAACTCTCAAGAGACCCCAGAACAGACTGTATTGGGAAATCCATCAAAGAAAGCTCAATGTCCTTCCATTTTGCCTCAAACTTAGAGTTACACCAGCACACTAGAGGTCTGATCTGGGCAGCCAGATAGTAATCCTCAAAGCACAGTAGAGCCATGCCCCCCCCCCCCCCCCCCCCCGCGCTCACCAGGCAGCTGCATTGTTGCATATTTCACTCTCGACCTTTTATTTCCCCATACAAATCTTGAGCAATGCATATCCCACTCCCTAAATTGTTATCTTTATTGCTCTAAATCTGCTGCCCAGATCGAGGAGGAGCAGACCCCCACCTCTCCAGATCTTCATATATCTTCTTGTTCACCCGGTTATAATTAACTTCATATAACAATGCAAGGTCTTTTGTCAGCAGGATCCCCAAATACTCCATTTGAGATTGATGCCATCCGAATCTATATCTTGCTACCAATTGTCTTGAGGGGTTAAAGAAGAATGTCAAGCTTTGAGTTTTTTGAATGTTTAGTCTATAACCAGACAGTCTGCCATATTCTTCCAGTATTTCCATAAGCAGAGAAATTCCCTCTTCCGGGTTTCCTAGCGCTACCAGCACGTCGTCTGCATACAAGAAAATTTTATTTTCCACATTCCCCGTTGTAACCCCCTCCAATCGAGTCTCTTCCCTGATGCATTGAGCCAACGGTTCAATGAAAAGGTTAAAGAGCAGCGGGCTCAACGGGCAGCCTTGCCTACAGCCACGTTGTAGTGTTATCCGATTTGAGAGGCTTCCATTAACTTTGATCCTTGCTGTTGGAGACATATAAATCATTCTTATACATTGAATAAACCTGTCACATAGCCCAAATCTCTTCAACACATGAAACACAAATTCCCACCCGACCGTATACGGTCGGTGGCAACACAAATTCGGGTGGGAATTTGTGTTGGCAACACTTTGCTAGATCCGCCCCTGCACAGTTACCAGCTGTCAGCTACTTAGAAAAGGATCCTGGTGTTATTTGTCTCTCAGAAACAGTTCATAACTTCCCTTCAACTCATTCATGTCGCCTAAAGGGTAAACCTATTTCTCCATCACCTGTTCAGCTCTGATGATTCAGTAAGGACATCTCCTGGTTTCATCCTCATGTTTCCCTCTCACCACATATCCAAACCGACATCATGACCAGCAGCTTTTACAGCTGTGGCTCCAGCAAACATCAGCTGATAGTAGAAATTAATATTAAATAAATTCTAACAACAGCTGATCAAGCTTAAACGTGCTGCTGTTGTTTAGCGCGACATCCGCTGGTTTCCTGTTTCTGGCGCAAAGTGGGCGATAAACAAACAAGAGAGACGATCAGCTGATCATTGATCAGTTTCATGATTGAAGTAGCAATAGAAGAGGCAGCTGTAAAGACAGAATAACTCCAGCTTTGTGTCTTTTTCCATCCTAGCTGAAGTCCGGGACAAACTGCGTCTCTTCTCAGCTCAATACGAAACGCGTAATATTTTCTCTGAATGAGGGACCATTCCATTTTTTAAGGAGCTGTTGGCAACTCTACTAACTAACCTTATGAATAAAATAAAGTTCACTATCAGTAACATCATAGCAACCGAACAGCTGTATAGAAACTCCTCATGCTAGCTCAGGCAGTATGAGGTATTGTAACTGACTGTAAAAAGTCAGCACAACGAAAATAAACTGCACCTAAACTTGGTTTATATCAGACCCAGATAGACTGCAGGTCATAACTTCTTACCTGAAGTTCAGTTCACCTGACACTTGGACCGGCGGCTGCCTCGTGTCTCTCCTCCTGCCTCACCTTCCCTCATCCACCTGTTGCTTCTGTGGAAGCTCCATCATAGCCACCACCAAACAACTGAGTTATTTTTACACATCGGCCAGCATCTGGCCAATCCACCACCTCTCATTGTTCATGCCGTTACAAAAAAAATAAATAAATAATAAGTCATCAGCCCACCGTGCAAATGTCCGATGGCTAGTCCAGCTATGTTAACTTGTTAATCTTTCGCCGAAAAAATGTTTTCTGCGGTGCTGTCTTTCGTGCTTGGCTCTCCTACCTTTGCTAACATGATGCTCATAGTGCAGAATCCGGTGCTGCATTCACTTACCCTCGGATATCTGAGCTTCACTGTGAAACCATAATCATACATTTGATATTTCATTAAATTTTATTGTTTTAGCTTCGGGGTGGCACCTGGGGTGGCCAGTCTGGTTGGGGGGGTGGCCTGTGCACCCCCAGGCCACCCCGCTGGACACGCCACTGCCGGGGTGAGCTCTCTCTATCCCTAGGTTCTTCTCGCTGCCCAAGTCCACGCCGTCCCCCAACTCCTTTATCATCATGCTTTCCACATACCTTAGCATGGAGGTGCCTTCTATGTTCTCAGGGATGCCATATGTTATTACGGCGTGAGCGCCCCTCCAAATCCGTAACCTTCTCTTGGAGCTGCCTCTGGTTATCCAGCAGCTGAACAATGGCATCCCTCACTCCAATGTCCCATTTCTCCTTCCCTACCATGTTTCTTTCCATTTTTTCCAGACGTTTCCCCACCTCCTCGATCCTGCTTGTGGCGGCGGTAACCTCATTTGTCTTACTCTCAAGTCGCGTTTCTAAGCTTCGGCCTGGGGCTCGTCCCTTCTTATTTTTATCTCCGCTCATTATTCTTGAGAGGAAAATCGCTTTTAATGGATTATATTCTTGAATTACGGATTATTTTAGCTATCGATGCAGGAGCTCCTGTTTATGCTGCTACTCTCGCCACCATGACACCAGAAGTCCCCTCACTCCTCCTTCATCATTCTCAATAAACACAAACTCCAGGTAACTGTCATACCAGAATCAGAATCAAAATTGTGTTTATTGGCCAAGTATATGTGCAGACACATACAAGGAATTTGGTTCCGGTAGATGATGACTCTCAAGCACAGCAATTTAAATCACACACACACACACACACACACACACACACACACACACACACACACACACACACACACACACACACACACGTGTCTATATATACATTATACATGCATACACATTGTGAAATGCACTACACACAGGTACACACACACACAGGTCTTTATCACATTTATTTATAGTTTTCCCTGGTTTATGACTGAACACAGTCTGACAGCTGTCGGTCCCAGCTGATTTCCCTCTCCCTCCGCTCCTCTCCATCTCACTATAAAAAGGGAAGGAAACCACCATCAGTCCAAATCGCCATCAGCTGTTCTCACCAGCATCTCCAGCACCGCCCCGTTGAGCTCACTGCACCACTCCTCCCCTGCAGCCGCGCCCGGGACCACACCTCCGCCACACACATACATACACAAAGCTGTGTAAATCTAAACTTATATACATAAAATACAGAAATGAAATGAGGTGGAATGAATACTACAACTGTTTAGAAGGGAGATGGCGAGGGGAAAGAAACTGTTCCTGTGTCGGGTGGTCCTGGTCTGCAGGCTTCTGTACCGTCTGCCAGAGGGCAGCAGATCAAAAAGTCTGTGTCCAGGGTGTGAGGGGTCTGTGATTATTTTCCCTGCCCGTTTCCTGGTTCTTCTCTAAGCTTTATTTTCATTTTTAAATTGGAAAACGAACAAAAACAAACAGACACACAAAGCAAAAAACAAACAAAAAAAAAACCAAAAAAACCCCCCAAAAACAAACAAACAAACAAACAAACAAACAAACAAACAAACAAACAGAAAACTCACAACTATGGGACAGAGCAAGTATCATCAAATAACCACAGCATGGCAGGCCATTGTGACCACAGAAGCACTCCCAGGTGCACACTCTTGTATCTATGCCTTTCAAGGATAACCTCAAACATCTGAAAACCAAACACAGAAAATACAGGCATAATAATAATAATAATAATAATATTGATAATTACAGAAATTTAAAACAAACACAAACAAACAAAAAACAAAGAATTAAAAAAAAAAAGTGAGCAAAACAGAAAACACATCATGTGAACCCCTCCCACCATCCCCCCACCCTTTTACCCCTGTATGGCTCTCAACCTCATCACATTCGTGTATCCAGACAGCCCATATTTACACCTATCTATAGAAACTCTCATGCACAGGAATCAACATCCCACAAGATAAAACTGCAGCATTCAGGAAATCGAGTCAGGAGGGCCTAACCGGGGATCAACTCAAGGCAGACCCAGGGGGATTTGCGTCATCTCTATGATCTGTTAGGTCCAAAGACGGTAGTACTGACAGGAAGGGGCCCCAAATTTTTTCGAAGGTTCCATATTTCCCTTTTACACTATGCAATATCTTCTCAGGTGTGCAGTAGGACGCTAGCTCATTAATCCAGTGTCTCAGTGTTGGAGCGTTTTCAGATTTCCAATGTAGCAAAATACATTTTTTCACTGCAGTACTCGCAAGTAAAATAAAATATTTCTTATGATAATTCACATTTATAGAACCTGTGTCACCTAGAATCCATAGTTTTGGGTCCAGTTCAATTTGGATCCCCATTACTCTTGAGATTATTTCAATGGCCCGTCTCCAGAACTCTTCTATCACTGGGCAATTCCACAGCATGTGCAGGAGATCACCATCTGTCACCTTACATCTCAAACATTTGGGGGAATAATTAGTATCAATTTTATGTAACCTATAAGGGGTGTAATATATCCTATGAAATATATTAAATTGCATTTGCCTGTGATTTGTAGAAATTAACATGGTCTGTGCCTGTTCCAATAAATGGTGCCATTCTACCTCTTCATAGACATAGCCCAGGTCTGTCTCCCATTTTCTTTTTATAGACGCTTTATTATGGTCAGGTAACTTTTCATTGATAATAGTATATATAGAAGATGCTATTCCTTTTATTGACTTCCATGGTTTGGTGCAAAGATGCGTTTCAAGAGGAGTTTCTTTAGGTATCTCGGGGAATAATCCTTTGGATTTCTCTTTGACCCAATCTCTTATTTGTAGGAATTTGAAGAAACTTTGTCCTGGGAGTTTGAATTTTTCCTTTAGTTGTTGAAAGTCAATAAATGTATCATTATTGTATAAGTCGGCAACAGTTCGAATATTTCTGTCCTTCCATCCCCGCAATATTGGGTCAGCAATATGATGAGAGAGATCAGGGTTGCCCCATAAGGGTGTCCTTCTAAGAAATGAGATATTTATTTTCAGAAGTGAGTGGGATTCCTGCCAGGCACAGAAGGTGTTTAATATTATCAAATTGTTTGTGAGCTTGGATAGACATTTTTTTGTACCTAAAAATGGAACATCTTTTAATGGTATGGGGTTCACCTCATGTTGTTCTATTGGAACCCATCGAACCTCACTCCTCTCTGCATGTAGCCAGATCCAAATTGATCGGTACTGGGAGGCAAGATAATAGTTCCTAAAGTTTGGTAAATTAAGTCCTCCCCTTGAATATGGGGCCTGTAGTGAGGAGAGTTTGACTCTTGGATTTTTCTTTTGCCATATGAAAGAAGTTATGAGTTTATTAAGCTCTTTGAAGAAACTTTTAGGAACATTTGTAGGGAGACATTGAAATAAGTAGATAAACTTAGGCAAAGTGTTCATTTTAATAACATTAATTCTCCCTATAAGAGATAATGGAAAATCCATCCATCTCTGAATATTAAGTTTGGTTTGCTCCAACAGTTTGATATAATTTAGTTTGAATATTTGATCCTCGGATTTACCAATTTGTATACCCAAATACGTAAATCCATTATTACACCACTGTAATGGGTCAGTAAGAGCTCTAATACGGCTATCTTGTATATTTAATAACATAATCTCACTTTTGGTATAGTTTAACTTGTATCCTGAGGCTGCACTGTATTCTTTAAGACACTTCATTAAAGAGGGAATTGATTTAAGAGGGTCCGTTATATACAGTAGGAGGTCATCTGCGTATAGAGAAAGTTTATGTTCACTTGTGCCAAATTTGATTCCAGATATTAGTACGGATGGCAACTGCTAGTGGTTCGATCGCAATCGCGAAGAGCAAGGGGGAGCTTGGACAACCTTGTCTGCAACCTCTAGTTTAAGAGAAAGTGCCTGAGAGCACATTATTTGTTATGATATTGGCTCTGGGGGCATTAAAAAGTGTCCTAACATAGCGGGTGAACTTTTCTCCGAAGCCCATGGCTTCCATTGCCTGAAATAGAAAGTTTGGCTCAATCCTGTCAAATGCTTTATTAGCGTCCATGGAGATTATTAGCAGTGGGTCTTGGTTTTTTTGAGCAGTGTTCAGTATATGGAGCAAACGTCGCACATTATCTGCTCCATGTCTGTTTTTAATGAAGCCTGTTTGGTCGGTATTTATTATCTTAGGCATAATTTCCTCCAATCTGAGTGCAATTATTTTAGATAATATTTTAAAATCTGCATTTAAGAGGCTGAGGGGTCTGTAAGAGTCACATCTCTGTTTGTCCTTGCCCGGTTTTGGCAGTAATGTGATTGTTGCAATTTCCAATGATTCTGGTAATTTATTTTTTTCTAAAGCTTCTTTAATCATATTTGTAAGTGGTGTCAATAATTTATTAGAAAAAGCCTAATAATCAACTGGGAATCCATCTGGTCCAGGGGTCTTATTATTTTGTAAACACTTGAGGGCTCGAAGAACCTCCATCTCAGATATATCTGCATCAAGCAGTTCTTTGTCCTCATTATGTAATTTAGGAAGGGTTATTCCATCTATAAATCTTTTTGCAGCAGTACTGTCGATCCCTTGCTCCTTATACAGATCTTCATAGAACCGTTTAAACTCGGCATTTATGAGTGCTGATTCATCAAGAAGTTTATCATCTTCCGTTAATATTGTCCGTATAAATTTATCAGATGTTTCTTTCTTAATTTGCCAGGCCAGTAGTTTACTTGTTTTGTTTCCAAATTCGTAGTAGTGATATCTAGTTCTGGCCATGGCTGCTTCTGCTCTGCTGGTGCATAAATTATCATATTGCAACCTTGTTTTTGTTAATATATTGAGGTATTCTTCCTTTTTGGTAGCAATATATTCCTGCTCCAAGTTTTTAATGTCAATCTCCAATTTAGTTATCTTCTCTCTAACCTTTTTAACCTTATTGGCACCGTATGACATAACCATACCTCTCATATAGGCTTTGAGAGCTTCCCAAATATTGGCATGTGAAGAGGAGTTTGAATTGGCATCTAGGAAAATTTCAATATTAGTGTTCATATATGAAATAAAATCAGAGTCTCCTAGCATATAATTTTTAAACCTCCACCTGTGGGTTGCACTTTGCGACATATTGGTAGCCCAGGAAAGTTTAATGGGATTATGGTCTGAAAAAGTAGTTGCTAAGTAGGAGCAATCTATCACTGTTGCCGTCATATTTTGTGGTACAAGAAACATATCAATTCTAGAGTGTGTATTATGTACTGGTGAAAAAAAGGAGAAGTCCCTCTGGCCTGGATGAAGGTTTCGCCTCACATCAATTATGCCTATATCCTTCATACCTTGGTTCAGTGCTGTTGCTGCCTTGGATAGTGAAGCTGTTTTGGGTGAGGACCGATCCAAAGAGGGATTTAGGACCAAATTAAAGTCTCCACCCACAATATACTGGCCCTCAATTGTAGCCACTTTCATTATTAAGTTGTTAAAGAATAAAGGGTCGTCGTAGTTGGGCCCATATATATTTATCAAAGTTATCTTATTTCTATTTATTTCACAAGCTACAAGTAAGAATCTGCCATTTTTGTCCTTTTCAACTGAATTTAGTTGAAAGTTCAGGTGTTTATTAATAAGCAGGGTGACTCCTCTTGCTTTGGAAGTATATGACGAGTAAAAAACATTGCCTACCCAATCTCTTCGTAATTTTAAATGTTCAGCGTCTGTGAGGTGACTCTCCTGGATAAAAGCGACATCTACACGCTGCCTCTTTAAGTATGTCAGCATTTTTTCCCTCTTAATAGGTGAATTAATCCCTCTAATATTCCAAGATATACAAGTTAGATGACCCTTAATTTAAGTTTTTTTTTTAATATGAATGTCTTGGACAGGTACGTGTCATGGTATTCAACTCTGGGGATTTCTGAACACATTCCTGCTTTTCTGAGTTTCGATGTGGTGAAGCTCTGTCCATGGGTATAATAGTAAGATACAGCCTAGACCAGGGAGCTATCTGAACAGTTGCGTAAGTATGAGTAAAATTTTTGGTAAGAGACCATACATAACCCCAAAACGTTAAAATAAAAACCTGCCTCATAAAACCCCTATAACAAAACCACATTAGGTAGGTAATTCAGCTAAACAATAGTGGTGGCCCAGGCAGCTGTTAAGGTTGAAACTTTAGCCACTCTTGGTGAGATATTTACAGCAAAGTACTAAATTTTTACAGTCGGATACAGAACATAACTGTGTAAGGGACAAATAAACTGGTTGATCAAGATGTAATCACACTCATCCAGTAGGGGGTTGATATCATGATCATAAATGCACACAAAATCTGTACTTTTATGAATTCGTACACATTATTTTAACTGAGAAACGAGCAAATATTTATATTAGTTATCAAATACTGGATTACTATAAATCATATCTCCAATTCGTCTGAAAAGTGGAGGATGGAGAGTTTCTATGTCAATGCTTGATGTTATAGTCTTTTTTCCCTTCATTTCGCCCCCACCCCCAAAGTTAACAGTGGAGGGCTTCTCATCTGAGAGTACAAGAGCCAATTGCTTTGTTGAAATCCAATTAGATCACTTTAGTCTACTCACTCGGAAGATCTTTCAGATAACGTTGTGCTTCAGCAGGAGTGGGGAAAATTTTGATAGATCCCTGGTGCCTGATGCGAAGTTGCGCTGGGTACATCAGAGCATATTCAATCTCCTTCTCTCGCAGCCTCTGTTTCACGTCACGGAACTCGTCTCTTCTGCGTTGCAGGTCTACGCTGTAATCCGGGAAAAAAGATATTTTCTTATTCTCATACGTCATCTCTCCCCTACTTCTAGCCAGTCGGAGGACTTTCTCTTTGCCTCTGAAGTTCAGAAACTTAGCAATGAGGGGCCGTGGTCTGTCAGACTTCTTCCTGACGTGGTGTACTCTTTCAAGGGTAATGTGTGAGGTGAAGTTATCATTCCCCAGGATTTATGGTATAAATTTCTCCAAAAATCCCACAGCGTCGCAGCCTTCTGCTTGCTCAGGGATGTTCAGTATCCTCAGGTTGGACCTTCTACTGCGGTTCTCCAAGTCGTCAATTTTGTCTTTGAGTTGCATTGTTAATTTCTTCATTTTATCGACACGGTTGTGTGCATCTTTAATGTCGTCTTCGTTTGCGCTCACTCGCGCCTCCATCTCCTCAACCTGCTCGGAAAGCGCATTAAGAGAGGATTCAATTTTCGTCAGGGTTGCTTGTATATCGGCCGTTTTTTTGTCAATATGTTTCGTGAGGTCCTCTTTAGTTTCCTTGATAGCATTGAGTAATTTGCTAATTGGCAATTCCTCCTCCCCATCCGCCATATTTCTTGTTGCCAATGTGTGCAGGTGTCCTGAAGTTTTAGCCGTTTTCTTTCGTTTTGAGTGTCGCAAATTATAACTTGCCATACAGAAGTTTCCTTAGTAACTTTGCCTCTTGCTATGGTCCGGAATTGTATGAGGGCAAGTCAGGATAAAGATAGATTCCTGGGCCTACCGCAGGGAGCTCACGAATACACGTCTACTTTCGTCCGCTGTCAGCCATCTCCCTCCGCCCCGTTTCCTGGTTCTTGAGAGGTACAGATCCTGGATGGAGGGCAGGGGGGCGCCGATGATTCTTTCTGCTGCCCGTACAGTCCGCTGCAGTCTGCTCTTGTCCTGTTTAGTGGCTGCACCATACCAGACTGTGATGGAGGAGCACAGGACAGACTCGGGTAGCTGGTGACACACTGAGCTGAGAGAGTTTTGAAGAGAGAAGTTCAGGCACGATGGTGTTAAAAGCCGAACTTGTGGAGGTATGTAACAACGACAGGAGAGGTCTCAGTGTCTCACTCCAACAACTTTATTAACTGACAGAACTTCACATATAGTCAGCGCCAAAATCTCCACCCCCACACTTCCCTTCAACTTGTGTGTGAGTGGAGCCACCTGGTGGTCCGCCACAAACTAAAGTCCACAAACAGGACCCTGGCATAAGTTCCCGGGGGGTCGAGGTGTTACAGGATGTAATGCAGCCCCATGTTCACTGCCAACCTGTTTGCCCAGTAGGCAAACTGCAGAGAGTCCAACTGGTGGCCTGTAATATCCTTCAGATGGACTAACACCAGTCGTTCGAAGGATTTCATGACCACAGACGTCAAGGCGACAGGTCTGTAGTCATTCAGTCTTGTGATGGTGGGTTTCTTGGGAACAGGGATGATGGTGGAGCGTTTGAAGCAGGAGGGAATTTCACACAGCTCCAGGGATCTGTTGAAGATGCGAGTAAAGATGGGAGCCAGCTGTTCACCACAGGTTATGAGGCAGGAGGGTGAGGTGTCTGGTCCGGGGGCTTTCCTGGGCTTCTGTTTCTGAAATAGTCGGCTCACATCCTCAGTGTGTATTCTGAGTTTCAGGGAGAAGGAAAGGGGGGTGAGAGGTGTGATGGAGGTCGTTGAGTCTGGATTGGAGAGGGTGGTGGTGGTCGTTGAGTCTGGAATGGGGAGGGTGAAGGGGGGAGAGGTGGAAGGTGTGTTGGTGGTCAATGTCTGAAGCAATGTCTCTGGGGAGGGGAGGGTGAGGCGTGGGAGTCTGTCCATCTTAAACCTGCAGTAGAAAGTGTTTAACTCGTTGGCCAGGTCTTTGTTTACTTCAACAGTGGGTGGGGGGTGTCTGTAACTGGTGATTTCCTGCAGGCCCCTCCACACTGACAAAGGGTTGTTGGCTGAGAGCCGTTCGTCCAGCTTCTGGGAGTAGATCCTTATAGCTGCTTTGATCTCTTTGGTCAGTGTGATCCTGGCTTGCTTGTACAGGGCCCTGTCACCACTTCTGTAGGCGTCCTCCTTGGCCTTACGAAGATGTTGGAGTTTAGGAGTGAACCACGGTTTATTGTTGTTGTATGTGCAAAAGGTCTTAGTTGGCACACACATGTCTTCACAAAAACTGATGTATGTCATATGTTCTAATGTTAGCCGATTTGGCTTTTGCATTTCTTGATGAAGTGGACCGACTTAAATATTTGTCCATAGCTCAACCCTTGATGACGCACATGTATTTACATGCCACTAGTTTGAGAGCCACTGACCTAAAGGACACATCCAGATGTCAAAGGATTAAGAAGATTGTAATAAAACACAAGTTGAAGAGTTGTGAATGATACATATCTATATATCTTCTCTTCATTTCAATTCTTATTATGAGTTAAAGAGGACAGATGTTCTGATTTTACTCGTATACGTCACATAATGACTCAGTGCAAAGTTTTTGTTATTGTTAGAGTGAGTTAAGTTACCTTTAAATCCCAAATGGACCTGAGAAAGGTGATGATGGTGACATTCTAAAGACACTTCTGGAACGTGGTCGGAATGTCTGTCAAAAAACTGCACAAACGCTAATGTCAAGGAAGAACACTGATCAGGTAATTTATACTGGTATTTATTTAAACTACTTAGCACCGTTACAATAAGCTAAAATTGTCTTTACTCCAGTTTTTGCTGCCGCTGCTAATAAGGAATGAGGGATTTCTGTGTATGTTGATTTACTCACTTATGTGGTTGTAAATCCAGCGTGGCAGAGCAGAGAATGAGGCCTCTTTGTCTCCTGCCTTCTCATTGGCTGACCTCCACTCCCGGTCCCTCCGCCCCCAATCCCCTATAACCCCGACCACCCTTCAGTTACAAGTTTTGCAACACATTCCTCGCAAACAGTGTTGCAAAAGTATCAGTCTATCAGTCAACACATTTGTGAATATTTTTTTCTGTAACTACATTTAAAACACATGTGCAGTGTGTAGAGAAGAATATGTACAGGTGGAAATTTCAAAGTACACGTTCACATTTTTTCTACAAATTGTTCCTTTTTATTCTACAACTTCTCATATTTTGCAACAATACTTTCATACATTCCCAGCTTCTGTAACCAGTGGGTGCAGTGTGGTCGGCACCAGCTCTGCTGCCCTCTGAAGGTTTCTCCAGCAGCTCAAAAGCACTTACCCTCCACCTGCAGAAGAGTGAACTGTATGTCTTCCTCTGCCGTAACAAACACAGCCCCCCCTCCTACGCCACTGGAAACTTCCACTGCTCCTAAACTCCTCTGACGAGCCCAAAACCAGCACAAAGTGTACCTCACATCCACACAATAATTCACCTATTGATTGATAAGCAGTTTACTTCAGCACACAGTCAACCAACACAGTCACCAAATAACAGTGTCGGCGATATGGGATTTACTCATATAAAAATCATTTTAAAAAAAAGAAAGTATTTCAGACTAAACAGTTGAAATATAAAAAAATGAAATGCATGCCATTATATGTTTGTATATCCACAATGTAAAGATTAATGTAAACACTAATGTTTTTGAGACTGACAATAAAAAAATCAGCGCTGAACTCGTTTAAAGCCTGAGTCTTCCTTCTGCAATGCAGTTGAATAACTCCTGAGTCATGGGTATGTAGCCCTTATTGTCTTCCAGGTAAAACAGAGGATCCTTGATGAGAGCAGGGTTAAAACCTTCCTCTGCCAGCTTCACCTTCATCTGCTTAAAGGTGCTCGTCACTACCAATGCATCCTGCCAGAGAAAAATGAAATGGTTACGGGATTATTGCTAAGATGTATGCAGATATATCTTAATGTGATTAATTCTTTGAACTTTATTTACCTGTATGCGAACGAAGCGTGGTCTTGCGTAGCTGGGCAAGTAGTTTTTGACATGCTGATATAAAGCTTTGCCATCAAAGTCCATATTTTCTTTCAGTTTCAGCGCTGCCATTCCAATTCTTCCCTCATGTCCTATTCAGTGAAGGTCAAAGTAAAAAGAAGAAAAAATACCCTCAGAATCCAGACATTAATCCAAACATTCAGAGTTTTTCCTCAGTATGTCAGAAATATGCGATTAATCTCAGAATTCCAAGAAAAAACTTCTGAATTCTGAGTTTTTTTCTTAGAATTCTGGGGGGAAAAAGATGTTTGTAATATTTATGAGACATACATCACAATAATCTTGCTTTTAGTGTCATTATTACCTGGCACCTTCACACCATAGACATTAGCCTCTTCAACAAAGTCAACTGCGAGCAGGTGGTCAGCCACCTCCGTGGTTGCCACATTTTCTCCTTTCCACCTGTAACAGATATAATACCACAATGTCTGTAATTCTGAAATGATATATCTCAAAATAAGGTTTTAATGCTTTACTTATTTTTTTAAATCTAGCTTCACAGACAGTGTTACATCTATGTCAGTTTTTTATTGCAGAATAAAGTGTTTCATGTCTACTTTAAGGCAAAAACACTCTCTGGTACTCCTTGTCCTGACCTTTCACCCAGATTGTCAAATTCATTTATTATGTTTCACAGACCTGAAAGTGTCTCCAATGCGGTCTTGAAAGAAGAGAAATCCCTCGTCGTCAATCTTTAGAAGGTCGCCACTGTTAAAGTACATGTCGCCCTTCTCGAACACATCTCTTAGCTTCTTCTTGTCTGTCTGCTGCTTGTCCTTGGCATAGCCACTGAAGGGTGTTCTTTTTCCAATCTTTGCCACAAGCAGACCAGTTTCTCCTGCGAGTAAAAGTAACAGCATACGTTTAAGTAGTAGCTTAAAAGTCAAGACGGCACTTTAGGAAACAGGCTCACCTCTTGGGACTTCAATACAAAATCCTCTGGAGTCTCTGACTGGCTCCTCTTTTTCTGTGTCAAACCTTATGAGGGCATATTTGCATGCCATCTGAAACAGTTTACAGATACATTGAAGAGAAAAAGGAGTTAGTCATATAATTTGCATATACTATATAGGCTGTATACACCAGCAAACATTTGAAAAAAACAAAAACAAGAAAAGTCATGTGAAAAAGAAATTTCACCCACTCTTCACTTCAAAGATTTTATGCATCAAGACAAAATAAAATATATTAATCTGGTTTGGAATAGGTTTTACAATCAAGTAAATACAACATCAGACGAGTAACAACACACAAGATGTTACATTGTCATTATCTTTTTAACAAAGATTCAGCCAAAATTTCCAGTGTGTGGAAAAAGGAAGCAGACATTTCTGCAGTTTGCTGGTCTGGAGCACTTAAGTGTTGTGTTAACAGGATGCCATTAGGAAAGACATCAGCAGTGATCTTATAGAAGCAATTTTGGTTGCACATCAGTCTGGGAAGGGTTACAAGGCAACTTCCCAAAAATCGGAAATCCATCATTCTGCAGTAAGAAGATTATTCACAAGTGGCAAAAGATCAAAACAGTTTTCAGTCTTCCCAGGAGTAGACGTTTAAGTAAAATCACCTCAAGCTCAGACTTAATGTTTAGAGCAACTACAGAAAAAAAAAAGTTGGAATGGCCAAGTCAAAATCCAGACCTGAACTTCACTGAAATGATGTGATTGGACCCTAATAGATCAATGCATAAATGAATGCTCCCAAACCTCAACAGCCTAGAATGACGTTGTAAAAAAGAGTGGACTAATTATCTTTAGAATTGAAAGAGGGTGTGCTTTCTTTTTCACATGGTTATATCTCCCAATCTACATCTTACTTTGTAGAGAAAATGTTCTCTGCCCATAGCTCCAATTTTCCCACCATAGTTGATAAAGCCAACATTCCCTTCAGTTGCTCCGTAGCATTCACGGATACAAATGTTCCCAAATCGCTCCAGGAACTCAACCCAGGTGTCTTCCCTTATTCCGTTCCCTACGGCCAGTCGGACCTTATGATCCTTGTCATTGTCTCTCTAAAAGAAGGCCAAAGGAGAGGTGAGAACATAAACAATGACCATAAGAAACAATGCTCCTGACTGAAGCAGGTTGGTAGAAATCATTAAAACAGTTTGAGCTTCTAATGCATATCCCAATATCGTCATTAGTAAATTATGACCTTAAACTCGTCAAAGGAGCTTGCAAAGAAAAGCGTCTGGACTTCTTTAAGTTACTTGAAGACGTTTCACCTCTCATCCGAGAAGCTTCTTCAGTTCTTCTCGGATGAGAGGTGAAACGTCTTCAAGTAACTTAAAGAAGTCCAGACGCTTTTCTTTGCAAGCTCCTTTGACTACGATGACCTGGATGACTGAGAACCTTCACAGACACCTTAAACTTGTGTTTACCTTCGGTGTGTTGCAGAGGTAGCGCATAACCTCGCCTATGTACTGGATGACAGTCACATTGTACTTTCTACAGTCATTCCAAAAGTTGGAGGCAGAGAACTTGCTTCTCAAAACAACAGTGGTGCCTAAAAATGGAAAGATACAGAGTTCAGCAAATATGCCGCTTCATGCTAAGAGTTCAGTGTTGTAAACTCTGCAAGGCGAACTTTAGGACTTCAAAGTACAAACAATGGAAGCGGGTGTAGTTTGAGGTCATGTATATGTTGGTTTAACCTGCAATAAATTCAGGTGAAATCTTGATTTGTGGTTTTATTTTTTGGTAATATTTTATGTGTTACCTTTTTCTATAGCTCCACAAAGTCCCATAAGAAAGCCAGCAGTGTGGTACAGAGGGAGATATATGTAGACAATATCGTCTGAGCGCACACCAGCAAAGGTCAGGGCAAAAGCTGGCATCCATACCCTCTCATGGTTAATCACAGCTGCTTTTGGAAGCCCTATAAGAGCAGATGTAGTACAGTTTTATTGTCATCCTTTTACTCAACCTCTGCATGATAATTGTATGAACATAGATTAGAAGTCAAGGCCAGATAAGCCCTCGAGGTTACCTGTGGTTCCTGATGTGTAGATGTACACCGCAGGACTCTTGATGTTAATGCTGGCCCTGAGCTGACGGGACAGGGGCTCGTCTGACTCCATCTGAATTTTGTCAGAGAGGCTTTCGATGCCGTCCACATGACAGTGCTCACGGAGGATAAACACAAGGATACCCTGCTGCTTCAAAGTGGGCAGCACCTCCTCTATTGCTCCTTGAAGGTCTGAGAGCGAGGGAGGTAAAAAGAAAAGAGGTGCTGATCAGTCATTACAGGGTTACATAAATGTGTGTTTAATAAACAGTCGATCTATTTGATGGTGAAATTAATAAGATATACCCATGCAACTTTAGTGCAGTCCAAACCTCCCAGATTAAAAAAAAATAATCAGAGATACAAAAAGATCTTTTTAAATGAATTAGACAATATGATCACGTGATATTAAAAAACGAAAGATATGCGCACGTTTAAAGTTAATTTCATTAAAACAAACCCCAACAGCTTACTGCAGTATTTACGCAGCTTACCAGCGCCAGCGATCAGGACTTTGGCTTCACAGCAGGAGAAACAGTGCAGCAGGGATTTGGATCTTATGTTGACGTTGAGGAAGGACGCTGTGCATCCCAGCTTGGACAGTGCGAGCCACATCCATACAAACCACGGCTCGTTGCCCAAGAAGAGGGCTACCGTGTCCCCCTGCTTGAGGTGGGCATGCGTTAACAGAGCCCTGGCCACTTTGTTGCTTTCTCTGTCGGCTTGGCTGTACGTGTAGGAGCTTTCCTCGTAAACTATGAACTTCTTATGCGGATGCTCCGCCACTTTGTCCAGAAAACGATCTAAAATACTGTAAAACTTTTTCTTGATTCTACTCATGCGTATACCGACATAAATGGAAATAAATGTGTATGTTAAATCTTTCAAAAAATAAGGATTCCGGAAGTAAATCAGTAAGGGCAAGACTGCCAACGCGGTGCACAAAATATATGCAAGCATTTTTGTTTTTTAAAAAAGACGAATATGTCAGACCTGCTGCTGGATTCATACATCACCTTTCAACGGACTCCAGCCCTTGGATCATTTCCGTTTACGCCTCCTGAACTTTGAACGAGTTTGAGAGTTCGAGGGGTTAAAATGGGACGACACCCCCCTTTGCCTGCTGTGATTTGTGAGTCTCTTTCTTAACGTTTTTCCTTTTTCTTTCTTTTTTTCTTCTTCTTTTTTTGGCTGGGGAGGAATCACATGAACTCGATGTAGCAGTAGTAAAGTATTTAAAAAAACTGAGGAATAGAATTTTTAAATACATATTTTTCTTAATTTTATATATAGATAGATAGATAGATAGATAGATAGATAGATAGATAGATAGATATATCAACTGACCTCGGCACACCTGCACCAGGGTAAACCTCCGCCTACCGTAGTCCTGCTTTACATGTGAAAATAGAGCAACAGGACCGCTGAGTCTTTGACTTTATTTATTTTCTGCTGTGTTTTACTTGCATCTATTTGAAAGAGTGAGTGTAAACACAAAAAATATTTTATTTTATGTGCTGGAATGTGTAGAAAATAGGTTTAAATGTTAAACTAATTTATTCAAGTCAGAGAATGTTGCATATAATTAAATTTTTGCTTGATGCATAAAGTTAAAAGATTAAAACTAATAAAACAAGTTAAAAAAAAGAGACTTTTCCATTTGATTACATTTTGTATGATGGATTATGTAGAAAAAGTAGAATTGGGCTGAAAGATCTATCGCTTTATCACCTCTTCAGGTTGTAAATCATGTTTTTAAAAAGTAACTAAGTAATTAATTACTTTTGAAAATAAGTAATCAGTAAAGTAATGGGATTACTTTTTGGGGGAAGTAATCAGTAATTAGTTACTGATTACTTTTTTCAAGTAACTTGACCAACACTGGTAGCAAGCGAGCTAAGCACAGGGATGCATGTACCGTTTGCACAGTGTGGTGAACGAGGGAAAAAAGGTGGTCAAAGTATTAGAGCAATCCATCTTTAAAACATCTAAATGGGGCAAATTATAATTTTCTTTCAATTTTAAAATAAAAAAGATGCTGTTGATGTCATCCAGGGAAGGACGGACGTTGTTTTGCTGTGCTGTATTTTAATGTGAAGTGTACATATTTATTTTTATATTGCATGCATTGGTTATATTTTTGTGCAGTGTTTTATTTAGTTTGCATGTTTTAGTTGCCGGCAAATTGTCCTGGAGAGACTCCGCCTTTTCCCCCGTTTTTACTAATTGGACACACCTGAGAGAAAAGAAAAGGTAATTTACAGAGTGCTCAAGGACACATAAGAGGTTTGGAGCCGGTGTTCAACGCAAATGGAACACGGAGAATGCGAGACAGACAGAGGAAAGACACAGACGATCAGAGAGTAGAGATGATCAGATGGAGCAGACGACCAGCGACTGGAAAGGGGAAACGATCAGAGGAAAAAAGGCAGATGACCAGCGACTAGGGACGCGTAGCGGCAGTCTGGTGGCAATAACGACAAGAGCCAGCTCGTGCACTGCGGGAGAACAGAAGCAGTGAGACCGCGGTGCCGATTGCAGTTTGAGGAAGCGGCGGGCGGAGTTGAGAGCTCTGCCCACCCGGGTAAGTCTTTGACTTATCCTTTTTATAAAGTAAACTGCCAAAGGAATGGTGACTGCCGCCCCCTCCCTTTCTTCAGTGCACCAGGACGTGGAATGCGGGGAGGAAGGCGAGGACTCCGCTGGGTTTCCCTCTTTTAATACTACGCTGGACCTCTTAGTTTTCTGTGACTTTTAGGCCGTGGTGGATTCCACTGGACTTTTAATGTTGTGTGTTATTGATTTTTATTGTGTCTTCCCTTGGCCAAGGTTGTTTTAATTCATTTTATATTTTTAACTATTTAAATATAATAAATTATATTTTTAATTCTACAGTTTTTGTATCGTGTGCTTTTCCCTCGGCGGCTCCACTGCTCTGCCCGCTTTGAGGAAGGTTTCCTTCCTTTTAAAAAACACAAACCATCTTGGAAGCATAATCAGCCTTTCCGCTCCGTTACATTATCATTTCAAATAATAATTTTATAGGATGATATCAAGCATTTTAAGTAGAGATGGTGTTCTTCACAAACTAGCTGGTGTTATCTGTTAATAAGCCAATAAAATGCATTATCAAAATAACCCTATGACTTTCAAACTGGGGCAGCACGGTGGCACGGTGGTTAGCACTGTTGCCGCACAGCAAGAAGGTCCTGAGTTCAATTCCACCATCAGGCCGGGGTCTTTCTGTGTGGAGTTTGCATGTTCTCCCCGTGTTTGCGTGGGTTCTCTCCGGGTACTCCGGCTTCCTCCCACCGTCCAAAGACATGCAGCTTGTGGGGATAGGTTAATTGATTAATCCAAATTGTCACTAGGTGTGAGTGTGGTTGTCTGTCCCTGTGTGTTGGCCCTGCGACAGACTGGCGACCTGTCCAGGGTGTACCCCGCCTTTCGCCCTATGACAGCTGGGATAGGCTCCAGCGCCCCCCGCGACCCTGAAAAGGATAAGCGGAAGCGAATGGATGGATGGATGGACTTTCAAACTGTTAGAATTCACTTTTTACTTAACATGTTTTATTTCATAGTAGTGGAGAAGTCCAGTGATATCTGATCAGGTCACAGTCTTACAAATTGCTCTCCGATGCATCCATCGGAGTATGAGTGTGTGTGAATGCTACTTAGAAAGCGCTTAGAACAATGTGCTTGTGTGAATGGGTGTGAATGCACAAGTTGTGCAAAGCGCTTTGAGTGCTCAGAAGAGTAGAAAAGCGACCAGTCCAGTCCATCTGCCCACCCCTATCTACCATTAGGCTGTGGTTGTGATTCCCAGTCAGATCGTACAGTCCACTATGATGGTAGATTTGCTCCATCTGTGCCTTTGTATTTCTTCAGTATTCTCACTGTTTTTGATTTCACTACAGCACACAGACACACACCATGTTCACTCACCTGAAGGGTTTACCAGTTCAGCCTCATGGCTCTTCCAGGTCCCAGCCGGTATTGTGCCTAAACACCTCAGCCTTACAATTATCTGCAGAACTCAGTACCAACTGAAAGTTCAATGGCCTGGTCATTCTTCACCTAGTCTGCACACCAGCATATTCCCTCTCCAGATGTAAGATGAGTCCATCTCCGTGAACAAACTAACACTGTGTTGCCTTTTCCGAGATTCTCAGTTCCTCTCAGCACTTTCTAAATAAACACTTGCATCTCACACACTGTTGCCTGAGTGTGCTTTCTGGGTTTAGAAAACGAGTAAACATGATATTGTCAGGGAACTCCCGAGTTCCTGAAAACATTGGTTCTATTCTAATGGCGCTCCACCAAATGCAAACTTCCACCCATGATTCAAATGGAATACCAAGTTGATGCATAAACAATAGGGATTTTTGAAACCTGGGCCAGGTATAGAACGTGTAAAGTGTAAACATCGGAAAACATGCTTATGTGCACTGTTATTTAACAATATCTGTTAATTACTGGTCAATCTAATGGCTTTACAGGGAATGCTACTGTCGTAACTCAAAGAAAGGTGTCAGGAAGGCTCCTTGTCTGAACCATGTTACTTTTAGTGTGTGTGGCAGATGTTGGATAACACCTTTGTCAGTATGAAGCCTGTAAAACTCTCGATGACTCTGGCTCGGATCAAAGTAATCAGATTGTCAGATTATAAATGTGACCTTGAGCTTCAGCACAGTGTCCATGAGAACCCATTAGGTGATTAATGTGAGCAAGTTTGGTTAAATTCTGACCACTAGTTGTGATATTTGTGATTCTTGTGAACTACAAATGGACAGACAGATGCCTCACCACAGCTCGTTTTGCTGGATGAGCTGAAAGTGTAACACCCCTTTCAACACTTTCAAGCTCGGGACTATCTGATCTCCATGAGTTGCACTCCAGTGCTTCCAAAAGTAACATGAACAGTGGAATAATTATGGTCTTGTTTTTCTGCAATTTTCACACTTGGCAAAGACAGGTAGGTCAAGTGGGTTTTGTCCAGTGGCTGCCAAATAATGAGCTGAAAACATTAACAGAGGATTTACATCAAAGATTCCTGTGCGGCTCTCCAGCCACCTTCCTTTAACACAACCAACTGATCATAAAAACATAAAAGCAGATAAGGCAGAAAAAACATTACACAACAGTTACACAGTAATAAAGCATTGGCTGCTTTTTCACCCATCCTGTCCTTGAAAATGGTACTTCTCCATTTTCAGAAAAAATGTGCAGAAATGCATGTATGTGTATAGACAACCTCCCTCCTTCCCACCCCCACATTTAGTCTGGTGCTGATTTTCATGATTTGGTAAACCCAAGCCACATTTTGTGGCTGAATGTGAGGATAACCCAGGATCTGTGGTTCCCACACAGTCAGGAAAGGGAGTAAATTCTAGATGTTGAAGTTAATTTACTGACTGCTGATTTGCTACTCTGTTTCAACCACACTGAGGAGTGAAGCTCAGGCAGTGTTTGTCCCCACCTAGTGACTGTTCCACGTCACATGTCACATCTGAAATTTTTGTAGTGAGCAAAATCAGAGCAAGCACGAAAACTGCTTCTGGCTTAACTTTAATTCTGAAGAAAGCAACGCACATTTACAGTTACTGACACATTATTATGAAATGCATTAATATCATTCCCCTTAATATATAATTTTGTAAGTATTAAATGATCATGAGGTACTCATCACTTGAAGAAAAGGAAATAATTCTTGTGAAGTACATAAAAAATAAGTATGAAATAAAGTATGTAAACTACACCGTCTATCCATAGTGTTTCTTCACCACAATTGTCGTACCATAACACATGAACACAACACTGAAAAAAAAGTACATGCATAAACAGAAGTCAGCGTGCGAGTAAATACACATTTATAGTGTGACAAACCCCGCCTCTTGTACACAGAGTCCCACGTGCTGCCTTAAAAAATGTGATTTAACCAACTAGAGCATTATTGAAAAGTGTGTGTTTCTTCCCTGAGCTGGAAGTTAATTCATTAAAAATACCAATTACCCAAAAAGCTTGCACATCTGGTGAAAACTGAGAGCCCGCTCATAGTTTCGTGCTTCCTGATATGATGGCATGATAGATCTGAGCTGTCAGTGGTACGTAGCTCTTGGCATTATCATCAAGGATGTAAAGAGGGTCCTGGATACGTCCTGGATCAAATCCCATCTCCACTAATTTTACCTTCATCTGTTTGAAAGTCCCAGTTACTTCCACAGTGCTCTACACAGAAAGAAATCATCAATATTGGATCAATGATTACTCTGTTTCTTTTCAAAAATTAAAATATGCCTGGTGTTTCATCCTAAACTGAAACAGAAAATTAAATTACCTGCATCCTTATAAAGCGAGGACGTGCATATGAGGGCAGGCAGCTGACCACATGGTTGTATATTTTACGTCCGTCAAACTGGACTTCTTTCTTCAGAGTGACAGCTGCCATCCCTATCCGCCCCTCATGGCCTACATAGCAAAACAAAGGTGGTGATGATATTCTTATAGAAATCATGGTGAGCTGAAAAAATACAGAGAAAGTAACAATCACCTGGCACTTGGACTCCGTAAACGTTGGCTTCTTTGAGACAATCACAGATCGTCAAGATGTCAGACACCTCGGTCGTGGCAACATTCTCACCTTTCCACCTGTGGGCTCACACAAGTTGCAACTTCATGTCTATTGCAGGGCTCTTTATACCAGAGGCGAAACTAAAATGTGCAAGTTCATCCATGTAGAAAAAAAAGTCCTGACAAGTATTGTGAACAAACCTTCTCAACAAGTAAATGTCCTATAAAACAATTACTGTACCAATTGTAAATCTGCTGTCAACACAAAACTGCTGTATTACTGTTAACGGTCGGGTTGTGTAATTAAAATAAACACAAAAAAAAGAAATCTAGTTTGAAAAGAGTGCTGTGTAAGAATCATGGGTTGTGTTTTCACAGCAAAAGGCTGATTATAAAACACGTAACCAGGATAATAAATTGTTTCGTTTCAACTTTTTTCCTTTTTAAATAAACATCATTTGCAGCATTCATATTCATATATACTGTGGGGGGAAATAATTAATCGATGCCATGCTGAATTTGTAAGTTTGCTCTATTACAAAAAAAACATCAGTCTCTAATCTTTAATGTTAGTTTGAGCTTCATGTAGAGAGACAAAATGTAAACAAAAAAGCAACAACAACAACAAAAAAAAAAAAAAAAAACACATTACATAATAGTTAGAAATTGATTTGAACATCATTGAGTGAACACACTGATTCTATCAATTCCACATACGCCTGATCTCAACTCGTTCTATGCGTGTGAGCACACTAGGCCCAGAGAATCTAATTCTTCCAGTTAAACCTGTCCACCACCATGAGCAAAACTGAAGAACTGTTAAATGACATCTTGGACAAGGACATCATTCAGACCTGCACAGAGCTGGTATGGGCTACAAGACCATTAGCAAGACGCTTGGTGAGAAGGTGACAACTGCTGCTGCAATTATTCAGAAATGGAAGAAACATGAAATGATCATCTGTCGTCCTTGATTTGCAGCACCATGCAAGATTATGCCTTGTGGGATGAGGACGGTCCTGAGAAAGGTGGAGGATTAGTCCAAAACTGCACAGGAGGAGCTTCTTAATGATCTGAAGACATCTGGGAACACAGTCACACACTGCACCATAATAGACTGACATCCTACAGTGCCCGCTCAAGAAGGCACATGTACAGGACCATTTTAAGTTTTCCAGTAAACAATGACTAAATGACTAGGAGAAGGCTTGGGTGAATGTTCTGTGAGCCGATAAAACCAATATTGAACTCTTTGGCATGAACTTGACCAGTTATGTTTGACGGAAGAGAAACACTGAATCTGAGCCAAAGAACACCATCCCCACAGTCAAGCAGGGAAGGTGGATACATTATGCTTTAGGACAGTTTTGCTGCTAACTTCACCACACTGAAGGGCAAATGTACAGGGCCATGTGCCACAAAATCTAGATCTCATCATCCATGAAACATCTCACTGTAGGTTGGCAACTAGGGTTACTCCACCAAATACTAAAGCCCAATTTAGACTTTTGCAGGAAAAGTACATCGTAATTTATGACGTAATCAGAAACCCTACAAGCTGAAGACTGCAGGTGCACGCCAGGTTACATGGAAGGTTATGGCATTATGACGTAGACTACGTGCTGAAGCATAACTCAGGCATAAGGCATGCTTTGCTTGGGGATGAAATACTTATTCACTTAATGACATGAAAATCAATTTTTACCTTTTTTTTTTTTCCCTAAATAGTTGCCTGGTATTCTGGTTTCTCCATTAAAATGAAAATACCATGAAAAAATTGAGACTCTTCTATTTCTCTTTTTTTTTCTTCTTTTAAACGAGCCAACTTAACAAATTTAGCAAAGAATCAAATAATTATTTCACTCACTGTGTCTAATAAAGCCCGTTAGAATTAAGCATTTTATGCTTTTAGCAGTGGAAAGTCAGCCACCTCTTCAGGTTTCATCCATTTGTTGAAGTCTCATTTGTAATTAAATAATAAGGCTAATGCTTCAGCATGAACCTGAAAATTAGTTCTGTAAACAAAAATAATTTTCCAAATGAAATCATGGTGGGTTCAGTACCTGAATGTGTCACCTACTCGATCCTGGAAGTAAATAAAGTTATCTTTGTCGATCCTCATCAGGTCTCCCGTGTTGAAATAAAGATCGCCCTTCTTGAGAACATTGTGAAGTCTCTTCCGCTCAGTTTGTTCTTCATTCTGCGCGTAGCCAGAAAATGGGGCCAAGTTTGTAATCTTTGACACCAGCAGTCCTGGTTCACCTTTAAAAAAGAAAAGTGAAGAAGATGCACGTAACTTGCAGAGAGTTTGTGTCTGCTGGGACAGAGTCCAGGCTCCATTGCGGATGAATTAATGGATGGATGTGCCATTCGAAAGAAGAACTGCAGTTATTCTTTACCTTTGCGCGACTCAATGCAGAGGCCGTTAGCATCTCGTACTGGCTCATCTCGCTCTGTGTCATACTTAACAAGGGTATAAGGGAACAGCTTCTACAGGACGAACATGATAATATGTGTTCAATACAATATTAAACCAACATAAAAAGTACTATCTACGCACATAATATCTCTTTTTGCAATAAAGAAAATACTTTCAATAGTTCATAAAATCAAGATAATTTATAACACGTGCTAATCTGTCAGGTTTGCTTGCACACTTTTCAAAGATTAATTATTTTAATAGACAATCTGTTAAATATTTAGTAAATCTGAAAACGTTCCATACATATAACATTAAAGAATGATTGCTGTTGGGATTTTTTTTTTTACCTGATGAAAAAAGTGGACTCGTCCAATAGCTCCAATTTTCCCCACGTAGTTCAAAAATCCCACATTTCCTTCAGTGGAGGCGTAAAACTCTCGAATCTGAATGTTCCCAAAGCGGTTAAGAAACTCTTTCCATATCTCTGCCCTGATGCCGTTGCCAATGGCCAGTCTTACTTTGTGGTCCTTGTCATTGTCTTTCTGTAGTTTGAAATAAGAAATAAAGAATGTGAGTCTTTTTGCAAGCACAGTAGAAATACATAGTGTCCAATTCAAGAAAACATCCAAAATACAAGAAGCTATCCATGAGCTTAGTTAATTTGTTTTTAAAGTTGCCATTTCGGATAATAATAATGGATTGGATTTCTATAGCGCTTTTCAAGGCACCCAAAGCGCTTTACAATGCCACTATTCATTCACTCTCACATTCACACATTGGTGGAGGCAGCTACGGTTGTAGCCACAGCTGCCCTGGGGCAGACTGACAGAAGCGAGGCTGCCATATCGCGCCATCAGCCCCTCTGGCCAACACCAGTAGGCTGTAGGTGAAGTGTCTTGCCCAAGGACACAACGACCAGGACAGAGAGCCCCCTGAGCCACGGTCGCCCCCCACGGGTAAGATAACAACTAGCCGAGAAATGTGTGTATCCATGGGCACTCAGCAAATCGCCATCTTTGATGATCTTTCGCCCTTAATACAAAAAGATAAATACACCATGTATGTATCAACCACAGAGCAGCACTAGTACCAGCTCACTCTAAAACAAAAGAAACTAATCAAAAACATTTTTAAGGGCTTTTAGAATAGAAATGAAGACTGCACACTTTATGAGCACACTGATGTCTTGTATTAAAAAGACATCAGACATCTAATAAGCCCTTTAATTACTAATCTCTAAGTATGTGAGAATCCGACTCACAACAAAAAAATTTCAGTTGGATTCAACAGTACTCGGCACTTTAAGTACTGTACATGTAATTTCTAAGAAATATCATTTGCTGAAATAAAATTGACCCTTAAATTAGATACAAGAAGATTCGGTATGCAAAGTTACTTGATATGGCCGTCTTAAGTAAAGGCCAGCATCTATTCCTAGAGGTGACCAGATAAAGACAAACCACCTCATCGGGCTCGTGCAGGGTCACGCAGTAAAATGAGACTGTGCCTCATGTGATGCAACTGGATACTCTGAATGGCATACACGACTGTTTACAGTAGATCTAAATAAATACAAATACATATTGAAAATATCAGAAACACATGCAGTTAGTGGTGATATTTTAAACAACAGCTTGATTCTTGTTCTGCAGTTCAGAACCCCGCAGATACTGGCGCAGAAACCTGGAACCCGATAGTTGAGATTTAACGATTTCTATTTTGGTAAGCCAGCTGTGCTGAGCTTTGGGAATGTACAGATTTGGAAAGTTATCTCTGACTGGATAGGCCTCAGCAGCAACTTGCTGCAACTAGTTCCCAGTATTCTGCCTCTGCAGCTGTCTTGAAGAGCAAGTTTTACAGTATCTGAGAGAGACGAGGCGTGGTGCCCGTAAGCATCCCAGCCAGCGACTCCTGCGAGTTTATTTGAGCTGCAGACGCTAGAATGATTGCAAATGTGACTTTCAGCAGCAGATATTGAAGTTATTGCATCAAATATAAATGTTAAAAGCAGGTACAGTCCAGATAAATGCTGTCCAAGATAATATTACTTTAAAGGCCTTATCTATTCACGTTTCAACACCCCTGAGTACGAAGAAGTCCACCTTAAATCCCTCATAAGGTTTCAGTTAAGAAGCCGAGTTCTGCCACTTTCAGCGATCACATTATCAAAACAGTGCTGCAGAGGCTTTTCTACAACACGGGAGAAACTGGAATACAGTACTATGCAAAAGTCTCGAGCTACCCCTCATTTTTGTATAGTTTGTTTGGACGTTGGCTGCTTTTTCTACTTATTTTCAGGCCAGTCCTCATACCTGACCATTTTCTCTTTTTTTCCTTTTGTTTGTTTTTCTTTTGGTTTTTTTGTTGACATAGGAATCATTCAAGCATAAAAGGACACCTAACACGAGGGATGAAGCAGTATCATCTCTACACAGAGTAGACAAAACAACCTAACTAATAACTTCTAACTTTAGGTACTTTGTTACTCGCAGTCTGTCAAAAAAACAAACAAAAACAAAACACAGTTTGTTCCCATTTATTTAGTTGAACCAAAACGGGATTCCCAAAGAGCTATTAGCTAAAATCTTGGCATATCTGAGGATGGTGTGCAGTGTGTTCTTAAAAAAAAAATCTGAGGGAACTGGACAAATGAAGGTCAACAGAACTATCTGAAAATGATGCCCATGAGAAACAAGAAAGAAAATCCACCAAAAAACCTAACATGGGACCTACCTGTCAAAAGTTTGGACACGCCTTCTCATTTAATGTTTTTTCTTTATTTTTACTACTTTCTACATTGTAGCTACTTAATGAGGACATCAAATATATGAAGGAAGATATATGGAATTATATAGCAAAGAAATAATTGATACATAACTCTAAATATGTCTTATATTTTAGATTCCCTCTGCTTTGATGACAGCAGTGCAAACCCTTTGGCCTCCTCTCAATAAGCTTCATGATGTAGTCACCTGAAATGGTTTTCACTTCACAGGTGATTTGTGGAATTTCTTGCCTTCTTAATGGACCATCAGTTGTGTTCTGCAGAAGTCGGGTTAGTACACAGCTGACAGCCCCATTTGACAACTGTTAGAATTCATATTATGGCAAGAACCAATCAGCAAAGTAAAGAGATACGACTGTCCATCAATACTTTGTAGAATTGAAGGTCAGTCAGTTTGGAAAATTGCTAAAACTCTGAATGTGCCCCCAAGTGCAGTCGCAAAAGCCATCAAGCACTATGATGAAACTGGCTCACATGAGGACCGCCCCAGGAAATGAAGACCAAGAGTCACCTCTGCTGCTGAAGATAAAATCATTAGAGTCACCAGACTCAGAAATTGCAAGTTAACAGCACCTCATCTCTACATCAACTGTTCAGAGGAGACTGTGCGAATCAGGCCTTTATGGTCAAATAGCTGCTAAGAAACCATTACTAAGGAAAAGAAACAAGCAGAAGAGATTTGTTTGGGCCAAGAAACACAAGTAATGGACATTAGACCAGTGGAAATCTGTGCTTTGGTCTGATGAGTCCAAATTTGAGATCTTTGGTTCCACCTGCCGTGTCTTTGTGCAACACAGAAAAGGTGAACGGATGGTGTCTACATGTATGGTTTCCACCGTGGAGCATGGACGAGGAGGTGTGATGGTGTGGGGGTGCTTTGCTGGTGACACTGAAGTTGAAGGCACACTGAACCAGCATGGCTACCACAGCATCCTGCAGCAACATGCCATCTCATCTGGTTTGTGTTTAGTTGGACCATCGTTTATTTTCAACAGAACAATGACCCCAAACACACCTTCAGGCTCTGTAAGGGCTATTTGACCAAGAAGGAGAGTGATGGAGTGCTGCACCAGATGGTCTGGCCTCCAGTCACGGAGATGGTTTGGAATGAGACAACATGGACCGCAGAGTGAAATGCAAAAGGGCCAACAAGAGCGTCTCTGGGAACTCCTTGACTTTTCATTTCAGGTGACTACCTCATGAAGCTCATCGAGAGAATGACAAAAGTGTGCAAAGCAGTAATCAAAGCAAAGGGTGGCTATTTTGAAGAATCTAAAATATAAAACATGTTCTGAGTTATTTCACTTTTTTTTGTTTACTACATAATTCCAGATGTTTTCATTGATCGTTTTGATGCCTTCAGTGACAATCTACAATGTAAATAGTCATGAAAATAAAGAAAAAACATTACATGAAAAGGTGTGTCCAAACTTTTGACTGGTAGTGTACATCTGACCTTTCAGTTGATCCATCTACTGTTTAATGAAGCCTGACCGGGGCAGGGATAGCTCAGGGCAGGGATAGCTCAGTAGGTAGAGTGGTAGCCCCATGATCGGAAGGTCGGGGGTTCGACTCCACTGAACGGCTACCCTGAGCAAGGTACCGTCCCTACACACTGCTCCCCGGGCGCTGCACTGGCGGCTGCCCACTGCTTCACTGGGTGAATGGGTTAAATGCAGAGGAACTATTTCCCTATGGGGACTAACACGCACACTTTACACTTTTGACCAGAAAGGTCTCAGAGTAAAGGTGCCTGTCAAGAAGCCATTCTTAAGGAAGGTCAAAAGGGGGAAAATTACAAAAGAATTAGACTGAAAATCAGTGGTGACAAGTCTTAATGGAGTGATGAATCCAAATTTTATATTTTTGGTTCAAATCTGTGTGGAGAGGTACACCTATTCATCCATCCATCCATCTTCATCCGCTTTATCCGGGGCCGGGTCGCGGTGGCAGCAGCCTAAGCAAAGAGGCCCAGACCTCCCTCTCCCCAGCCACCTCCTCCAGCTTATCCGGGGGAACACCAAGGCGTTCCCAGACCAGCCGAAAGATATAATCTCTCCAGCGTGTCCTGGGTCTGCCCCAGGGCCTCCTCCCGGTGGGACATGCCTGGAAAACCTCACCCAGGAGGCGCCCAGGGGGCATCCTTGTCAGATGCCCGAACCACCTCAGCTGGCTCCTTTCGATGTGGAGCAGCAGCTGCTCTACTCTGAGCCCCTCCCGGATGGCCGAACTTCTCACCCTATCTCTAAGGGAGAGGCCAGCCACCCTTCGGAGGAAGCTCATTTCTGCCGCTTGTATCCGCGATCTCGTTCTTTCGGTCACTACCCACAGCTCGTGGCCATAGGTGAGGGTAGGGACGTAGATCGACCGGTAAATCGAGAGCTTCGCTTTTACACTCAGCTCCCTCTTCACCACGACGGACCGGAGCAGCGTCTGCATTACTGCAGTTGCAGCCCCAATCCGTCTGTCGATCTCCGGCTCCCTTCTCCCATCACTCGCGAACAAGACCCCGAGATACTCCTCCACTTGGGGCAGGAACTCATCCCCGACCCGGAGTGGGCACTCCACCCTTTTCCAGCTGAGAACCATGGCCTCAGATTTGGAGGTGCTGATTCTCATTCCCGCTGCTTCACACTCGGCTGCGAACCCTTCCAGTGCGAGCTGGAGGCCCTCACCCGATGAAGCCAACAGAAAATCATCACCGCAAAAATCAGAAATACACCTATTCAGCAGCACCTAATCATTTTGGTGGCTTGAGACTTTTGCACAGGAAGAAAACAAAAACGATCACAAGGACTCTGTCTGTGTCCTAGTTACACAATACTGTAAGTCTTCAAAATGCTTTGACTGCAAACGCACGGTTACATTCTAACTGTTACAAGTGGGCGCCTATTAGAATCATTTTACCTTTGGTGCACAACAGAGGTAACGCATCACCTCTCCAATGTACTGGATAACAGTCACGTTGTGTTTCCTGCAGTCATCCCAGAACTGAGAGGCAGAAAACTTCCTCTTCAGAATTATAGTTGATCCTTCAAGACAGAAATTTACATTATTACACTTGAATAAATAAATGCATGCATATGCAAATTCATCTAGAAATGAGAGGCAATTAAGTCATTATGGAAATAGTGACTCCATCTAATCCAATAGGATTAAATTCAGTGCCGCATAACTGCGTGTGCTAAATAACAAAACAGTGACTGCCCGGGGCAGTGCTGAATCTTTACTAATAAGTGTGCAACGTGGCTGCTTAGTCAAACATATAAGAGCTTTGTGAACTTTAGCCTATTTAGGAAAAAAAGCTGTTTCATAGGATCTGTTCAGATTACAGGTTCACAGTGACAAAAGACTCTTTCACTTGGATTCTACCAGGGTAACAAGAAAGAGAGATGGCGCAGGGAGATCACTTCTATTTCAGTAGAAATTAGTTCACTTATACTTTTATATATATTTTTTTTTTTTGCTGTGTACTCTCAGCTCACGTGAGGAGCTTTCATGGATCTGCATGATCTTCAGGGAGCGCAGTCAGTGTCTACTTGTGGTTCAAGAGAAATCAACTGCTTGTGATGATGCATTTGTTTTAGCTAATCCATTTGGGATTTGGGTGGTTTATTTAGCTTTACAGCACAAGTAAGAGAATGTTCTTAATCACTTAATCCATGGATTAAAACTATAAAATCATCAGACATGGAGACAAAGATTCTACTGTGTGTCAGTACTTTATGGCAGCAATGTGAACCTGAATCTGACGAAAAACTGTCCATTACATTTATGCACTAAGTTTGTGTGAAGGCCTACTCTAATTATAGATGAATCCAATCATTTTTGTACAATAAAACCAGGTTTTGCTTCATTTTTCTTGATTTTAACATACAAAATGCCTTACCTGCAACCAGTTTTCTTGCAAACCAATGTGGATTGTTGGACTTGTTTGCATTAAAAACTACTGGCTTACATCTGGAGCCCAAATGCAGTCCACTTCATGGACTCACGGTCGTACAGGGGTGCAGCCCTTAGTGCAGATTCAATTTCTCTTGCTGTGCTCCAGTTTGAATTTGAATGCACAACAGCTTTTTTACTATATCTTTCTTCCCCTGACAGCATAGGAATTTCCTGAGGTCAATAATAGAAGTGACGTTGACCTCTGTACATAGCAGATGTCTCTGTTGTTTGACAAACTCTGAAATGTATGTAACTAAACAGCGCTTGTTATCTCAGTAGAGGATGAACCCAGCTCTCACAAAGTCTTATTTTTAACTTTAACTCACAGCTACTGCTCAGTCACCTCACCTGTCTCAATCGTGCCAATGAACCCAACAACAAATCCAGCTGTGTGATACAGAGGAAGGTTGAGATAGAAGACATCACTAGATACCACCCCGTTTGATGACAACACAGCCAGAGCTGTTAAGATGCGGTTCTGGTTGACCACAGCTGCCTTAGGAAGACCTACAGAAACACAACAAGCCGCAAAATTCTGAAACTGAACGACACTTTTAATGGGATCAACAGGACAAAGTCCTGCCACGTACCTGTGGTTCCAGAAGTGTAAATATAAACTGCAGGACTTTTGAATGTGATGTGTGACCTGAAGGATCGAGGGATGGGGTCATCCGATGCCTTCTCGACTTCATCAGAGAAGCTCTGGATTCCAGGCGTGTCACTGTTTTTGGACATCAGGAGGACAGTGACACCCTGCTCTATCAGGGAGGGCAGCACGTCTTCCACGGCCTCCTTTAGTTCTGGAAAGGCACATAAAGCACATTCATAAGGCAAAGCAGGACAAGCAAAGCAGTGTCGTGCAATAATGCAAACTTTGGTATCGATCTGATTCCAAGCAAACACAGGGCCAGTAATCCTGATACCAATACTGATATCAACTTTTAATTTAGCAAATTTTGAACAAATTTCAATGGTTCTAATTTTCACAATAATAAGTTAACACAACAAAACAGACCTTTCAGCTTTCCACGTGTTTTGAAACTGGGGTTTTTTTTAGCCCTGGACTGTAAACATGCCTGTCTCTAAAGCATTTCAAGTCAGCTTCTGTTTAAAAGTGCTGTAGGTTACAAATAAAATAGCCAGGTTTTCCAGCACATTTGATGTATATTTTTCTTCATTTCACATAATTCAGGGCTGAAGTGGATAGAAACAAAGCATCAATCCTATTGCACTAGTATCGATCAGAGACCAATATCAGCGTTGGTATCAGTAGGGGAGACCGGGGATAGTTGTAACGTGGGTCAGTTGTAACACTTTTAATTTCTCCAATCAGGGCTAAGTTTCAAATCATGTGATTCACTCGGTACATGCGCAATTCAGTTCTTCCATCACTGGTGAAAAATCAGCACCCTTCGACAAACACAGACAATTTTAGAAGAAAAAAACTAATTTGTATGCCAAAAAGTAAGTTTTTTGACTTTATTTCATTTTCTAATAGCACTAACTGCTTTGCAGTTAAACTCATCAAACTTAAATTATGTTATTTGTATGTCTATGGGGATATATTCTGTGCATGTCTTTAGTGCTAATGTTTTAGGTGTTAGCTGTAATGCGAACTAGATCGTGGCTATAGGAGTCTGGGTCAGTTGTAACAGCAACAGCCTGGGTTAGTTGTAACAACCACGCAAATGTTACAACTTACCCCACTATTACTTTAACTCATATTTTTTTGTTTTCTTTGAATTACAGTATGCCTAGGTCATGGAAAAGACAGACTGACCGAGGGGTGCCACTCAGTATTTTGGAGAGAGCATCAAATGATGTTAGAAATCAGGGAAAGTCCACCAGATCTGTGGCAAAATTGTATGGCATTTGCCATGTCACTTTGCACCGATTTTGTAAAGAGAGGAAGAAGCTGGAAGAGCAGGGATCAATGGAACTCCCACCTGTAGGATACCATAGTGGAAAGAAGGTCTTCACTGATAAACAAGAGAAGGAATTAACAGAATACCTGATGAGAGCTGCAGATGCATTTTATGTCCACGTGAGGTAAGCAGATAGGAAGCAATAAAGGATAAGACAAGGGAAAGTTAGAAATTTGTAATGGTAGCAATTTAAAATATAGTATATCAGAAATACTAACATATTTCGTGATTAAAATTACAGGTAAAAGAACTGGCATATCAGCTTGCAGTGAAACATGGATGCAAATATCCAAAGTCATGGGACAAATTCTCCAGGGCTGGACCAGACTGGTTCTCAGCCTACATGAAACGAAACCCAACTTTGTCCATTAGAAGTGCTGAGGCTACAAGTCTGGCACGGGCCACCAGTTTTAATCAACACAATGTAGCAATGTTTTTCCAAAAATTTGATGAAGTGCTAAAGAGACACACCTTAACAGCAAATGACATATGGAATATTGATGAGACTGGCATAACAACTGTGCAAACCCCGGACAGAGTGATTGCAAAACGTGGCACTAAACAAGTTGGTGCAATGACATCGGCAGAGAGAGGTTCACTGGTCACCCTTGCATGTGCAGTTAATGCCATTGGCAACACAATTCCTCCAATGTTTGTGTTCCCACGCATACGTTATGCAGACCACTTTGTCAGAGATGGGCCAGTAGGAAGTATTGGCAGTGGAAATAAGTCAGGATGGATGCAAGAAACAGAGTTCCTCATCTTTTTAAAGCACTTTGCAAACCACACCAAGGTCAGCAATGAAAAAAAAGTGATTCTTCTCATGGATAACCACAGTTCACACCTGTCAATTGCAGCCATTGACTTCTGCAAGAGCAATGGAATTGTGATGCTCACATTTCCCCCTCACTGCAGTCACAAACTCCAACCACTTGACAGGAGTGTTTATGGCCCACTGAAAAAGATGGTGAACAGTGCAAGTGATTCCTGGATGAGAATGAATCCAGGAAAGACCATGACAATATATGAAATACCAGGTCTTATCAGGACGGCACTTCCAGCAGCAGCTACACCAAAGAATATACAGGCTGGATTCCAGTGCTGTGGAATTTGGCCATACAATCCAAACATATTTGAAGACAGTGACTTTGCTCCATCACAGGTCACAGATCGTCCTTCTCCAGCAGTCCATATGGACATTTCTCCAGCTGACCAACAGTCTGCTCCTATTGCTGCTCATCTCACCAGTCCTACAGCTGACGACATGACCACTCCTCCAGATGCTCACATCTCCAGTCTCCCAACTGACCTCCAAGCTGCTCCCTCATCAGGCTGTGATGAAAACCCACAGACCTCCTTGGGCTTTAACCCAGAAGATGTGCGACCCTTACCAAAAGCTGGACCTAGAAAAACCCCTTCAACGGGAAGAAAAAGGAAACAAACAGCAATACTCACTGATACACCAGTTAAGATGGCCCTTGAGGCAGAACAGAGAAGCAGGAAAATAAGTTTTCCAAAGAAGAGGCTGTGCCAGAAAAAAGGCAAATCCACTCCCACAAACCTAAAACAATCCAAGCTTTCCACATCACGAAAGAAAAATCAGAAAATGAAAAACACTGAACAGGACAACACAGATTCCTCAGATGCTGATGAGAATTTCTGTATTGTGTGCATGGAAAACTTCAATAACTCAAAGCCAGAAGAAGCTTGGGTTAAGTGCCTGACCTGTGCACTGTGGGCGCATGAGGCCTGCACTCCAGGACAGCCATACATCTGTCACCACTGTGATTCTGATGGTGATTAAAAACTTGACAGAAACACATACAGTTCATTTGATGAAGCTGGTGCACAGCTACATTTTTTCAGGTTAATTATTATGTTCAAATGTGGCAAGAGTTGTCGGTTATAATCCCCACCGAACCAATGAAGACTCAATGAAGGCCAACCAAAAGTATTGAAAAATTCAGTTGGTGAAAAGTTTTTGTTACAGTATGTTCAAAATCTGTATTTCTGCACTCTGTCACACACTCCTACACACACTCACAAACACACAAATAGCTACATAAATGTTTATAAGTGCATTCAGGTGTTGAATAAAATAGATTACATCTTAAGATTTTGTCAGTACCCTTATTTCATTGTGTTACATCTCACCCCGGGGTATGTTACAACTAACCCAGACTATGGGGTTAATTGTAACATTTCAGTCTTTGTGTTTGAGAGCATACCATGCAATGGGTAATTGTGCTGCAGAGAAAATAGCTGCACTATTTAATAGCAGAGACATGTAAATACTTTGCATTAAATTTTGAATCCACTACCTTAAAAGAGCTCCAAGCTACAGACAGAAATGTCAAAAATGTTACAACTATCCCCGGTCTCCCCTACTATTAATATATGAATTGATCTCACCTCTACTGCAAAGCCTTGTTGGAGGCAAGGAAAACCAAGCCAACTCCACAAGTTCAAAGTTACAGCTAGGTTTAATCAAAATCTGTACTGAATACCTAATTATGTGGATCAAAAGATAAAAGGTTGGTTTACACTATTTGAGCTTCTGAAAAAGCAGAAATAAAAAAAACAACAACAACAACAACAAAAACAGCTTTGAAGCAAGCACATGGAGCCATACCTGCGGCTGCTATCAACACTTTAGCCTTGCAGCAATTAAAGCAGTGCAACAAAGACTTGGTGCGGATGTTATGATTGAGGAGAGCTACAGGGGAGCCCAGTTTAGCCAAAGCCAGCCAGGTAAACAAGAAGGTGGGTTCGTTCCCCATAAAAAGCGCGACGGTGTCGCCACCTTTATACCCAGCGTGAGACTGTAGCGCGTTTGCAATTTTGTTACTCCTCTTATCCGTGCAAGCGTATGTGTAGCTTTCATTTTCAAACACTATGAACGTGTTGTCAGGATGCGCCTCGGTCTGCTCCAAAAAACGGTCCAAAACAAAGAAGAGAGGTCTCCTTCTGCGCCTCGCTACAAACTTTACCAAAATACGCACTAGATCCCCGAAATACACGATGTCCATCCAGACATAGGGGGAAAAGGTTTTGAGTACAAACGGTATGATGAGCAGACTTGCTAAAATGATTGAAATATAGATTTCCATCGTGACCTCTCTCTCTCTTTTTAAAGCTTGGACAGAAAAATGTGAAGCCCTGCTGCAAAATGGGGAGTGTTGCAGATGAGGGTTTTGCTGAGTGGGGCGGAGCGTTTGTTTCAAAGAATGCGAAGATTCATAAGAAAAACAAGTACTTGGAATCACGTCAGTGAGAGCGGCAGCAGCAGCTACTGTAAGAGACGCCAATGAAACGCGCGAAGTAGGACGTGCTCTCTAGATTGTAGCTGACAGACAACTGACAGCAACTTTTGGAGAATAACAAAGTCTTATGGGCGTTTCTAACGAGGCATGTGAGGGGTGAAGTGGGTACGTGCTACACAACATAACATCTTGTTTGAGCGGATGGTGTTCACTGGGTAGATGTCAAGTTTAAGGTTTGTATCCTGACTGAAGCTTCATCATTAGTCAAGGAGTCAAATAAAGTTATACCACTTGTTTATATAGCCTTCAGTTTGGTGGTTAAACTCGAGTTATCAATGAAGGCTTAAGCGCCATCCATGGAGTCACATGATGAATGTACGCCCACCAGCAAATATCTAATCAGCCAATCACGTGGCTGCAATTCAGTGCATTTAGGCATATAGACAGCTGAAGTTCAAGCTCAGAATCAGCATAGTGAAGAAAAGTAATGTGTCATGATTGTTGGTGTCAAATAGGCTGATCTGAGTATTTCAGAAGTTGCCGATTTACTGAGATTTCCCCATGCAACTCTCTATAGGGTTTACACCAATAGTTCAAAAAGATGAACTACATAATGAGTTCTCTGGCCCAAAATACCTTACCCTTGTCAAAGGTCAGACAAAACTTTCCAGACTGCTTCATGCTGATCGTAAGGCAACAGGAAATCAAACAAACTCTTATTACAACCAAAGTACGCAGAATAATACATCTGAATGCACAACACATTGAATCTTGAAGCAGATGGGTTACAGCAGCAGAAGTCAGCAGAGACTGGAGTGATGTTCCCTGGTCCGATGAGTGCTGCTGCAGTCAATCTGTAGGATCAGAATTTAGATTAAATGAAATAAAAGCATGGATCTTGCCTGTATCAACAGTTCAGGCTGGTGGTGTTATGGTATGGGATATGTATCATGGATGTGTAGCTGACAAATCTGCAGCAACTATGTCACGCTATCATGTCAACATGGATGAGGATATCTCAGGAATGTTTCCAGCACCTTCGTTTATGTCACGAAGAATTAAGTTAGTTCTGAAGGCAAAAAAGGGGGTTCAGCCTTTTACTATCAAAATGGACCTAATAAAGTGGCCAGTGAGTATATGAGTGACACAATCCTTGTTCTGCTCACAGAATATTGGGTCATTCCATCTCAAATCAACACAGGACTTCTCCTTCGCCATCTCTGATTCATGGCAATGTTTGAACATTTATATGTCATGAAAAACCAGCTTTTATGCTGGATTGAGCATAAAAGCTGCACCAAAACACAAAGTATCTGTTTCTCCCCGTATATGGTCTAAACCAAAAACTCAAAATTCTGAAATTTCCAGGTGGTACTCCTAACTGAAAAAAAAAATTGTAATTTTTGTAAATACATGCATTAATTTCCCAACAATCCTCCATACTTCAGAAACAATACAAGTATAAATTACTCCTGTATTTGGTTGAACTTCCAGTCCAGGTGACTACGTCCTTTTTTATTACAGCCTGTGACAGGAACACTCATTTACTGCTCATTGCTAAAAGAAAAACGTTTGGGGAACGACTAGTCTGGTCTTTTATAGTTGCTGTATTATTATAAAATTAGGTATATTGCTTATCTGAATCTTTATCTTATGTGACCTGATATTTGATACTTTGTTAATCTTTGCCTCTGGTCCTGTGGCCAACATGCTGCATGCTAATGGTTGCATATTCATACAAAAATACTCACACACATGCACATAAAGTTTAAACACTCAGCTCTCTGTCGGTCTGTGTTGTAACTGTTGTGGATTTTTCTTTATTTAGTCTGAACATTTTTGCAAACTGTTGTAAAATTCCTGCAGGTGGCGCTCTTTTCTTTTTTGGCATTCAAATTTCATTCATTGTCATCAGTCTGCTGCTGCTGAAGCTTTCACTTTCCAGCATCTTGTTTAAGATAGAAAAATATAAAAGAGAACTGGGTAGGGAATAACTCTACTTTCCCCCTAACTTCATAAACATCATAAGCATTGAAATCACAACTGAATATTAAATAATGTTCACACTCTTATGCTGCTGGTTACTCTTATTTGGCTCTATTGTGCAGATTTGTGAACATGTAAAAGATGAGTAAAGATTTTAAGGGAAATGTTTTCATGCCAAAGAAGATGTTAAAAAATATTTTTAATAACTTATATGACATTTATTTATTTCATTTTTAATGATAAAAAGTACCCTAAGCCCTAATAACTAATGGAATTTTTGCCTTTTGAAACTTGTTTTCCAAAGTTTTCATGGGCTCATCATCATCATCATCAATCATGGGAGATGAAAAAATGGCAACACATTAGAAACTGTTTACAGTTTGCCTAAACGTCAACCTCAACCCTCGACCTCAGAGGATTACAGTTTGTTTAAATAGGGTATTCAAAATATGTTCCCCAAGATGACTTTCTTGAAGAAGAACTTTAGTAAAACTCAATCCAGTCATTGTTTAGTTAGGCTGGCTACAGTCTGCAGTCGTCTTTTTATCACAATCATATCAATTTATCTGCACAGAGAAAATGTGGATTGATATTAAGGATTGCTACATTTTTAAGGAGTCTGGTAAAGAAACATTTCTGTATACTTTTGGCAACTAAACCAAAGTCCTGTTCTGAAGTTTGTCGAGGTGGGGTGTTTACTGGAGGAGTTCAAAGATACAGACAGTATGTACAATAGCAATCAATGATGGGATTATGTGTACATGAAGGTACCAAGGTCAGACAGACATCTGACAACCACAAAGGGGTAATGAGGTCAGGGAAAAAGAAAAAGAAATACTTGATTGGTATGTATTACGCTAGTGTGCGGGCTGGTCTGTCCAAAGGTACAAAAGCCTTCTAAAGATAACCGGCATGCTTTAAAAAGACCATACTGAGGTTCCTGAGTTTGTACGTGCTAGACTACCTCTCCTTTACCATAAGGCAGACTTCAGGGACTCGCTGTACTTTGTACACCAGCTGTGTATTTATCTGCTTCGTTCAGTGCTTTCCCTCACCTTTTTGATAATGAATGCATGAATGGAGCCTGACATGCCAATGCATTTCTAATACCTTGTCACAAAATTGTCTGTGACTTTTTTAGACTGGTAGATGATGCTGTCTCAAAGGGATAGAGAGGATTGGGGTGGGTATCTGAAGGCATCATCTTAGCATATCCTTTGGGCATCAGCCAGAGATTTTCATTTTTTTTTAGAGAGCGAGGTAATATCCGGGGTCACTGAGGTCTCCAGGTTGTGAAACTCGTGTGAGCACAGTCCAGGGAAGCATGTGGTGACCCAGCCAACCTCTTTGATTATGCCATCTCCTGTTTTCACACTTTTAGGAGCTTTGTGAATGACTGATTGATACTGATCTCACGATCCTGGGTCTTTTGACCCAGCGTTTTGAGTTTTAGTTTATGTTTAAGCCCTTCAGGTTTTCTAAGTTCATTTTTTATCACGCCTAGGTTGTTCTAGTTCTTTGTTATTAGATTCCCCTTGTGTCTTCCACCCCTGTTAAGTCTCCCTTGCCCTTCGTGTGTTTCATGTCTCTGTCTTACGTTGTCAAGTTCAGGTTGTCATGTCTGCGTCTTATGTTTCCTGTTTTATTTTGAAGAGGTCTTGTGTTCCTTTGTTCATCGTGTCTAATGTTACTCTTCCACTGGGACGTCGTTATGTTCATGTGTGTCAGCTGTTTACCCCATGTGTTCCCACTTCTCTCATTAGCCTCCTGTGTGTATTTAGTCTGTGCGTTCTCATTCAGTCTTTGTCGGATCGTCTGTGTTGTTCTCATGCCAAGTCCTGCGTTCAGGTTTTCATATATATGCGCTCATTATCATTGCCATGTTTAGAGTTTTGTTTTTCTGTTTGCCAGGGTTTTTCATAGTTCGTGCTTCCTTTCTAGTTTACCCAGTTTAGGTTATTGCTTAGTTTGCATTGTTTTTGCCCTTTTATTTTGTACTGTTCTGTCTGCCTTAATAAACAGCTCATCATCAGTTAAGTTTGAGTTTTAGAATGTCTGCACCTGGGTCCACTATTCACACTCCACGCAGTTAGAGTCCGAACCGCAAAAGAAGCGCGTGTTCTCGGAAAAGTTGCAGGGGGTAAGCTGGCTTCAAACAAATGATGTGGTGCAGAATATGCCTTGAAAATCCCACTCTAGCGGACAAAAACAGTGCCTTTTATATGTACGCAAACGCGCGTTGCAACTTCTTATCTGGTGCGCGTCTTTTATTTGGACAGCGAATGCGCACCTGCGGCCCACTTATGTGCACCCCTGTTTATAGAGCATGCGCGACAAACTTAATCCTCTTAGCCGCTAAGAGTAGGACTGCTCTCAAGAGCTGGCAACAACGTACTAGTTTCACTTTGTTTAATTTAAAACACTTTTCACTATTCGTGCCTTTATTTTGTAATTGGAACAATAAGCGGGGTTAAAAGATCTTTAAAAGGAGAATCATTTTAACCCTCGTTTAATAGCTGAATAAAATCTTAAATCAGTGGTGGGCTGCTTGCTTTATTTGTTTTTTGAGGCATTGTGTGCCGAAGCAAAGAAGATGCACCCCACTGCACTGCAGTACCAAAAATCGTTTTCATTTCTTTTTTAAAATCATAATAATGCTCACACATGAGAATCTATATTTTTACAGATAACAAGTTTGCATCATGCACAAACCCGCTACAAGCCTGTAGTCAAAATAGCGCTTTTCAGATGTTCGCGGAAACTTTTAACGGCGCTGGTCCACCTGATAAGAATGTGCTGGCGTAAGGGATTGTGTTTCAGAAACGCGTTTTTCCTCAAGTCACGTTGCCCCACAACACAAAAGCGACCAATGGCCTAAGAGGCACGTAGTCCCACAGCTATAAAGTTGGCTTTGAGCTGAGGAGTCTTCATTCATGAGCATACTGAGAAGTGGATCCTGCGCTGCCGTTTGATTCCACTGACACACTCACTATTACGTTGGACAATGCTGCGAGTAAGATGCCTGAGAGGAGGTAGCAGGGGGGCCGAGGCTGCCCATCTGATCGGAGCAATGGTTGGTATTACGGTGGTTTAATGTCTTCTGTGTCTTTCTCTCGCGCTCGCTCACTCTCTCTTTTCTCTTAAGCAGCGTTTTTGTTATAAAGCACAAGTCAGTCAAAGCGAATAAACTGTGAAAATATGATTAAATTTGGCATTTCTCTTCACATCTGCCGCTGCACTTCATTGCTTTGTTCATTTGTTATTTGTCTAATTAACACTAGAAGCGCCGAAGCAGTCATAATGACCCCGTTTGGAGGAGACTGTGTTGCAGAAATGAAGCTGAGGGGATTTTTTTTTTTTTTTTTTTTTTGAATCCAGTGCATAAATCGTAATTGCACCGATTATTTCCAAGAAATCTTCCTCCAGTGACTGGCGTGATTTTCTTAACTGCTGACAAAGCTTTTTTTCTGGTTGCCTGAGTGACAGTGAACAGCTGTTTGGCACAGATGCGCTCTCAAACTCAGTGACACTGAAGCTGTTCCCGAGCCAGCGGAGGCCACACTGTAGAGGCTATCGGTGGAGATAAGGCTTCTTAATAAAACGTGTACTTTGGCACCAAACCAATCAACCTCACGGAAGCTTTTTCGCTTTGAAACCCAAGGAGCCTGAATGTGTTATCGGTTAACACACAGATCAGCCGCTTTCTACGCGAGCTGGGGGCATTGAAATAAAAATAAAAATAAACACACCACTAAATAGGAACTTCATGTAGACCGATCTGTTACTGCACATAGTGTAAATATGTACTGAACTGATCCAAAAGGGGAAAACAAGATCTATTAAATCCAAAGATTTTATGCAAAAGTACATGAAATTTTTGTTCAGCAAAATATATATACAAAAAAAAATCTTAATGTGTTTTCACTTCCATCAGCTTGGCCGGGCGTTGAACGGATGGGTGCAGAAGACCCTGCAAAGCACTTCAAGTGCAGCAGCTGCACAGCCACAGCATGTAGTTGAAGAGGAACATGTTACTGAGCCGGTTCCTCAGGAATGCCCAGTCTGCAGCTACAATGAATGGGACCCTCTGGAGGAGGTGATTGTGGGGCGAGCTGAAAATGCCCACGTGCCTCCCTTCACTGTGGAAGTGAAAGTAAGCAATGCTGTCAGAAGATGCTTTGACTCAAAGCATCCTTGTCATTTCTCTCAGCTGTCAGATTGACTCCATGTTGTTATGCTACAAACCTCTCATCAGGCTAACACATATGAGAAGTACTGGCCCTTCTACCAGAAGTATGGGGGCTGGTCTTTTCCTGCGGACCACTTGAAAAAAGCAGTTGCTGAGATCGAAGAAATGTGCAATATTCTGCGTCACGAGGGCGTCGTTGTGAAGAGGCCAGAACCCGTCGACTGGTCTGTGGAATACAAAACACCAGACTTCACCTCATCAGGTAAAAAGACAGAAATATGTGTGTGACAAATATGTGTGACATAAAGGTGTTAATGCATCACACTGCAGTTTATAAATGAGTCATTGTAAAGTAATTCTCTGCTGTTGACCCTCTTGTAGGAATGTATGCGGCCATGCCCAGAGACATCCTTTTAGTGGTGGGAAACGAGATCATCGAGGCTCCTATGGCGTGGAGGGCTCGTTTCTTTGAGTACCGAGCCTACAGACCTTTAATCAAGGAGTACTTCAGAAAAGGTGCAAAGTGGACCACTGCTCCTAAACCAACCATGGCCGATGATCTGTATGATCAGGTGAGGCCTTAGTTTGGGAGCTATAACATAGCCAGGTGGTCATTTCTCAAGGCAAGGACTTAAGTCAAAGTTGCATTAACACCTAAACAGCTTGTCTATGTTCTTTATAGCAAACCAAACCTCTTTGCATCAACTTTTTTATTGCTTTGTACATGATAGTGTGACAGCAGGCTATTCCTATATCTCAAAACGGGTGTAAATCCTTTTTATGTGTGCCTTTCAGGATTATCCCATCCGCACAGTGGAAGACAGGCACAAATTAGCTGCTCAGGGGAAGTTTGTGACCACGGAGCACGAGCCCTGCTTCGATGCTGCTGACTTTATTCGAGCTGGGACGGACCTCTTTGTTCAGAGGAGCCAGGTATGAAGGATATTTTGCTTATTTTATGACATCCTATGGGTGATATCTTCTGCTGAAATGGTAGTAAAATGCACAATAAACCCCCACACACGCATATATAGATCTCTCTTTTATCCATTGCACTTACAGAAAAAAAGAATGTTTCTCTGAATATGAATGTGAAGCTTGGATAAGCTCCTGAAACTTCTCCTTTCACACTGCTTTTTATTCAGGTTACAAACTACATGGGAATTGAGTGGATGCGCCGTCATCTGGCACCAACCTACAAGGTCCACATAATCTCCTTCAAAGACCCTAACCCCATGCACATTGATGCCACGTTTAACATCATCGGGCCAGGACTCGTGCTGTCAAACCCTGATCGCCCATGTCGCCAGGTACTGAAGTGCTGTGCTGCCCTCTTCTGGGTACACTTGTACACACCACCACCACAGAGTGGCCCAAACTTACCAGTGCTCTTTGTCTTTTCCCTCAGGTAGACATGTTCAAGAAGGCTGGCTGGACAGTTGTAAAACCACCAATACCTTTGATTCCCGATGGTGGGTACTCAAAGTAAAAATTATTTTCTTTCACTCACAAAAAAAAGATGATATTTAGATTTATTTTTTTTTACTGAAAAAAACCCCACTCTCTTGCTGAGCAGACCACCCACTGTGGATGTCCTCCAAATGGCTGTCCATGAATGTCCTGATGCTGGATGAGAAGCGTGTCATGGTTGACGCCAATGAAACCAGCATTCAGAAAATGTTTGAGAACCTCGGTGAGCCTCTATAAGCACCCCCACCTTCACCACCTTATTTATTTTTAGTAAACTCAATTTCAGCAAAAAATAAGAAAAAATGCTCCATAACTGTGTGTGTGTGTTTAAATGCAGGTATCAAGACCATAAAGGTGAACATTCGCCATGCCAACTCCTTGGGTGGTGGCTTCCACTGCTGGACAACTGATGTCCGCCGCCGTGGTACCCTGCAGTCCTACTTTCACTAGCCTTGCCAGAAACAGGCAGTTTTATTGAGCTTTGAATATAAAGCCTCAGTCCGGAATCACTGCAATAATCCATTTTTTATTATCAGTCAGTTTTAACCCATCAGTCAACAAAGGCTGAAACTTTCCCAAACAAAAAGGCGATCTTTAAACCTATCTTTTTCTAAATGTGTATTCAGGTGTCGCCTGCTGAAACTCAAAGTTTTAATTCTTTAAACTGGCAAAAACAAATGATGGATAATAATAACGAAGACAGGTGGCACCGAAGCCTTTACCGGATTGTGTCTTTATATAGTAAACGAATATTTATGGATTGTTTTGATTTGACATTGCTGCACATCACAGTGCCTTTGCAGACAGCTTTGTTTGGAGACAATTAGAATATACTGGATAATCTCAATAGCAAAAAAATGAACATCACTTGAATCAGTGATCTCAATAATAACTGCATTTCTGGCCTGGCTGTTGTGAAGTTGAAGTTTTTATGGCTTTTACATCAAACGCCAAAGCTTTGAGGACAAGGTACAATTTGGTATGTGAATGTCATCAGACTAGGGCACAGGAGGAGGGAAGCCTCCTCATGAAACCTCAAAACCACAATCCTACCTTTTTCAAAAAGAAGAAACCAAAACATTTTTTTATTTAAATAAATGTACACAACTTTTACGTAGGTCATTAAAAAATATTAACTTCAGTTTATTGAAAGAGGGGAAAAATGTTCTGTTTATATTTTCCGTATTCTTTATTGGATTTTCCCAACAATTCCCAAATGCATGAAAGTATGTGATCCATATCAGATTTTGTATACCTTTTTCCTCTGCTGTTTTCTCCTATTGCAAATCTGGGCCAGCTATATGCTAGTAGTCATTCTCACTAAAACTGCTTGGCTGCTTTTTGTGTCTTCAGGATGGAAGATGTTTTCTTGTGAAGATTTCTGTTTTTTTATTCCTTTGCCGCTGACAGGGTGGGATGTAAGGCATTAGCCTGTCTTGATATTTATTGTGAAACAATAAATTAAAGGGACATTGTGGCTCAGCAGAGGAATGCTAGTGGTGTTTTGTAATGTGCAATGTTAATAAATTAAAGCAAGTTGTGTGACACAGCTGTGATTCTGTATTTGTGTTTCCATCCATCCATCCATCCATCCATCCATCATGAGGGTACAGTCTGTCACAGGGCTAACACAGAGAGCTGGACAACCATTCGCTCTCACATAAGATAAAAAAAAGATATTTTATTAGTCCCACACGTGGGAAATTTGTTTTGTCACAGCAGGAAGTGGACAGTGCAAAAGTTATATAGCAAAAATTAGAATACAATAAGAATAAAATACTGTACAGAATAGAATAGAATAAAAATAAAATAAAATACTATATACAGTAGAATAAAATAGAATAAAATATACAATAGGATAAAAATAGAATACAAATTCTATTTACACCTGAGTAAAAATACAACTTCACACCTGCAGTTTAGATAATAACAAATTAAGATAACTTGAGCATATTTTTTGGACTGTGGGAGAAAAATCCCACGCAGGCACAGGGAGAGCATGCAAACTCCATTTTAATTATACATTATATTTTATTTGATATACCGGTACCTCCGATTATAAACTGGAGAGTATTGCAGTATTGCATATCTTAATCAACCGTCCACTGCACCAGTGTCAAGAGCCCATGCTGTAAAAGCTGACTGGTATTTTGGTAATACAAGTTAAAGATGCCTCACTGCAAATAAAAGTTCTGCAAAAAATCTTTTTACATAAGTGAATTTATAGGACTATTCTCAGCATGGAGTACTCCTTGTACCGTACTATGGGTCCCTTTTACATGTTCACCACGGATTAATGTGTTAGCGGCTTTAATGCCATCAGGGTCCTGAACGATGTTACAAAACACACAAGCAGTTTAAAAAGTGCTCTTGTGTTTTGAGTTGAAACTTTAACCGGTTAGATTCTCAAACATAGTTGGAGCATAAAGTGACTTAAAACTGAAAACTCCAAAAACAAACTTTTAACTGTACTGTAGTTACATGCAGTACTGTAGTTACATGCAGTACTGGAGCACATGCGTACTTTGTTACTGCTGATATCACACATTAGCTTGAGCAAAGAGGGCCACTAAGGGTAACACAAACCCGTGAACCTGGGACCCCTTCATCTGTTTGATAAATGGCACCGCAGTTTCCAGTGCATGTGGCACCACATTTACTGTAACACCTTTAAGTCTGTAAACATTAACCAGGCTGATTTGTCAGTGAGTGGAACATTGCATCATATATTATTATGTAAACCTGACTACTGCCAATAGAAACTACTGTAAAGGAAAAAAACATGATAATATCTGCTTTAGTCATTTATTCATTTACCTTAATTTAAAAGGCAGAATCTTGGAATATAACCATGAGCATGTTAGATTAACATTGTAGTTTGTGGACATTGGCACTGTCTTCTGTTAACTGCAGTTTTGTCTTTTAATATTGCATAAACTTTGTAATTAACTCATTCCTTTCTTTTATTCTTTTTTCGCTCGGATTCAAATAAAAAGCCGGTGTTTTAAAATGTGTTCACCTCTCCGCGCTCTTCTTATGGGACTGAACAATGCTGTTACTGTGTAAGAAGTTTTAGATCTTAGCTAAATGGATAGCACTGCATGCAAAGTAGAACAAGTCATGAATTAAATATGTAATGGCCAATTTCAGCAAATGAAATTGTTTTCCTCAGCATGCAAGATATTTAAGGCATTACTTTTACACTGAGAAGATGACATAGTGACAAAGAACATCAGGTGCTTGGCTCTAACAGCCTGCGGCAGCAGGATCACATTTCCAGGTCGTCAACTGCTGTTCGTGATTAAAACACCCTCACTTTCAATCTAAGTACATTTATTACTCTCGAACTTTAAGACTGTTCAGTCTTTGTTTCAGCACGGCATGTGCAGCCTTTACCATGTCTGTGCTCTTCCCACCTCGTGCAAGATGGCAGGACCACCTCAATCTGAAGTCATTTGATGCTGACCCTGAACACCATTAAAGATCTTCAAGTAATCTCCTTTGATGTTTGGCAGTTGCTGTAATTGTGCTGTTAGGAGGCTAAATCCTCAATTTCCTCAATCTAGTTAACATTTTTAGGAACCGCTGCGTTTGACAACAAAGACAAGACAAAAAACAGTTTGTTTACCATCCACAGACATATCCTGACCATGTCCAGCTTTCTGACTTTACTAATTTGTCAATCATGTTGGATTCGTAACTGATTCACCTTTGTCTCAATGTGGTTTGGATCAAACTATCAGGCTGGACCTGGTGCCTGTGGTGAGACACACACATATTTTATAACAGGAGAGGTTTACTTCGAGCCAAGTCACTTCTCTATGCAGCTGCTCAACTGTGTGTCTTTTTTTCTGATCCTATGTAGACCCGTGCAGATGGGCTGCTTGTTTGTACAGCTGCCTAATTGAGCAACAGTGCAGCTGCCACTGCAACTGTCTCCAAACAGGAGAATTGATTGGGATGTTGTAATGATCAGGCTTCACTGTAAGCAGGAGCACAACACTCACCTCCTCAATTCCTCTTATCTGAGGACGAGTTTAGGCTCAGAAACAACCGGCTGCTCAGTTTATACTCGTCAAATACATAAAGCAGTGAAAATGTAAGATATCTCAGGAGCATGGGGGGGAGGGGGGGTATCCACAGTGGTGTAAATAGTACAAAATATCAAGAATATATGACATATTCTAATGGTCTCTGGTCCATCAGGATAGATATAAGTATTAACACTATTACATCTGAACAGCGACTTTAAAGTAAAATGTGAGAAAAAAGTAGTCTTAAATACCACAGGGAGGCAGCAAATCTCATGTCACTTGAGTGGTGGTTTAAGCGTCTTGTCTCTGCCGATAGCAGGTTTAACAGGTTAAAGTACTTTTTTGCATTTGCATCACCATAAATACTATGCATAACTCTTACTTATAATGGATGGCAACACTGCAGAGGTCAGGCTGAGTAAAAAGTAACTTTTTCAGGTGGCCGTGCACGCTCAGGAAAACACGCACACACATCGATTACATGCTTCTAAGGTGTCTGCAGACTGGAGAAAGTCTAAAAAGGTCAAAACTCCAGCAACACGTAGTAGTGGTGTATTGGACAACCTTATTGTGAAAGCATTTAATCAGGCTCACATGACACGTTACCCGATGAAGACAAGAGGAAAGATGAAAACCAAAACAACAGCATTGCAAGGAAACCCACTTCTGTGGCAGCCAGCACAGCTTTTTTTTTTTTTTCAATGTGTTTTCAGCTCTGAGGGGCCCTTATTTGTCTAATGCACAAACCGAGAAGGTTGTAAAGCTTGCTAAGAAGGTTGCATACTCTCCTGTTTTCACCTTTTTAGTTAACTTTACCTTCTTTTAACTTTTTCTCATCATCCGATGGCCCCGACACAACCAAACACTAATGCGTGGATGAACATGTTAATATAGAGAATTATACCCAATTTCACGTGTGAATGACAAATGTGACCATGAGAAGCTGAAGCACTTTAGGAGCAGCCCTTGGTTGCACAGTCTAAATATAGGCTCAAGGTTGCACATGAAAAGAAGTCAAAACAATGTCTTAAAGCGCTCGCACCAGTGAACCGGCTGTAAGTACATAAGCATGTTGTTCAGTGAGCCTGATTATGTGTTTCGTCAGGCCGTGTCCATTTTTGGGGGACGTAAATGAAGTCCCCCATAATGTAAATCATTAAGCCATGGTTCAGGATGCCAGCTGTGATCGCTCTGCGTTTTCTTTTATATAGGAAGTTGGTTTGCTTGATATGCTGGAGAATTTATAAAATGGACTATAAAGAACAGGATTCATTCAGAAAACTGTCCTTAACCTGGAGAAGAAAAGATTTTTTGCTTTAAAGGTGTGCTTTAACAACTTCTTTCACTTTCACCACAAAGATTCTGCGAGTACAACACGTGAAGACAATAAATGATAAAGCAGTTTTCTCAGCATCTGAACATCCTGAGACGCAGCCGCCGAGCTGTCTCAGAATCACCTGAGGCATGATGCAGCTGAGCATTATTCCTCTGCCTTTTTAATATTATTGCCTGATAATATTCATGCTTTGTTTGGAAACTTGCATGGGTCAAAACGTAACCAGTTTCATTTAAATGCTTATTTTACAGGAGCTGCCAGTAGAGAGCAACAGAGCGCACTTTCCAATCTCTAGACAACCAAAAGATCCCTAAAAATGTTTCACTTGTGGTAAAAAGTTGGCCAACTGAAATACGTTATCTAAATATTTGGGCTACACTCCCAAAGTGACATAATAACTGGTCTGGAGAGATTCTCACTTCCTATTCTGATTTGATGTCCTAAAAACTAAAATAGTTTGTTAAGAAAACATGAACATTATCCTGGAAAATTAATCATTTTGGCGCCTCCTAGTGGAAGAATCGTGGAATAAATCTTTAGAGTCAAACGCACAGCCTTTCAGCAGATATCAGGCACTTACACAAAGTAATGTCGAGCATGAAATCAGTTGCAGTAAACCCATATGGCCCAAGTGGAGCAATTCTCAGTTCTTATTTAACATCTTTTACACACTTTACAAAGCCTCCAAAAAGTAACCTCTGCAAGGCTACACTTCCCATTTGAAATGATAAATGTTATGTCATAATAATCAAATCACTGACATGACTGGGCAGAAATTCATTTTCATTCATCGGTATTCTAGACCAACTTTAAACTTATCTCGAAAGATAAACATAAATGTCAGACTATGTTTTTAACATATTTTTTTTAGCCTGTTTTCTTTTGCTTACAGGAGCCGCCTCTAATGTTATGGTGTGTTGTCGCTTTAGTGTCGTCACTGTGAGATAAATCATTGCTTGAGGGGCGTGTAAGTATGTAATGCCGTTATGAAAACTAATGAAATGAATTATGAAATAAAATTTCACAACAATTTTGCTAGCTGGTCTATTATTCAGAAACCGGTGATTGATTTAAGTGATTATTAACTCTGTGTTATTGTTGTTGTTTTAATTTACTTAATGCACCTTAGTGTCTCAATCCTTGAATATAACATGGATATATCAGTTTTAAAAAGCTGCAAAATATCAATAAGGTTAGAGTACTTGGTGTTACTGCCTGACTCGCTGGCCACTTCATTAGGTACACTTGTTCAAGTGCTTGTTAATGAAAATATGTAATCAACCAATCTCTTGGCAGCAAATCAGTTCCCCCAGGCATGCAGACATGGTCATGATAACATGCTTAAGTACAAACTGAGAATCAAAATGAGGAAGAGAGGTTATTTAAGTGACTGAATGTGGCATGGTAGAGAAACTGTTGATCTGCTGGGATTTTCCCACAAGGCCATCTACACATCTACATGGTCTTAAAAAGAGAAAAAAAAATGCCTTGTTGATCCCAGAGGTCAGAGGAGAATGGCCAGACTGTTTTGTACAGACAGGAACAAGAAAATAAGCAATCGTTTCAGTCGAGGTACGCAGAAGAGCATCTCTGAACATGCAGCACCTCAAACCTTGAAGCAGATGGGCTACAGCAGCAGAAGACCACATCGGCCTCTTCTGTCAGATGGAAACAGTAAACTGAAGCTACGAACTGGACAACTGAAGATTGGAAAAATGTTGCCTGGTCTGATGGCATTGTGGTGGTGGTGTAATGGTGTCGGGGATTGCTGCTTGCCACACCTTGGCCCTGTTAGTAACATATAGCGCCATTTTTACTGTATAGCCAGTATTATACACCACCATGTTCTGATGGCTGCTTCCAGCAGGATAACACACCATGTCGCCAAGCTCAAATCATCTCGTTTCTTAAATATGACAAGGAGTTCTCTGCGCTCAAACGGCCTCCACAGTCACCAGATCTCAATCAGCAGCAACCGTGAGATGCTATCATGCTAATGTGGACTAATATTTCTGAGGAATGTTTTCAGCACTTTGTTAAATCTGTAGCATGAAGAATGAAAGCACCTCTGACGTGAAGAATGAAAGCACCTCTGACCCCAAAAGGGAGCTGTGGTATTAGCAAGGTGTGCCTAATAAAGTGGCCAGTGAGTGTGCTACCACGCTGAATGGAATCACATGATGTCTAAGATGAGTTAACTCGACAGATATAAAATGCAAAAAGGAATTTTGCTCCTTGAGCAACGCACAGTCGCTGACAACCTCAGGACTTTAGCATGTAGACAAAACACGCAGTTTAACAGTGAAGCAAACGTAAAGAAATGACAGCCTCACTGTCCTACGATGTCCCGGCTAAAGCATGTGGCAGCACAAAGTACAATGGTGATAACTGAGAGCCAAACATGCATAAATAAGAGAAGTGTAAATAAGGTAAAGTAAACATGTCATCTCTTCATGAATAATGCAGCCACTGTTACTGACAGCTTATAAAGAACTGAGCATGATCTGTCACCGGATTCATTTATGTGCTCTCATCTGTCAAATCTCTGACATAGATTTATATAACACTTACATTCTTCACATTGCTTTTTTTTCTCCTTTTTTTATTGAGGCTGTAAACCATTTGAGGCTGGGTTTTGTTTGTGGGCCATGCCTTAAGGAAACTGAGCAAACTCTTATAATATGCTGCACAAAAAAAAAGCTCCAAAAAGCAATTGATGGTTTTAATATTGAATCTGTGATAGAGTGCAATACAGCCATGTTCTAGCATTATAGCATTTTGTGGCTCTGGGACAGCTTTTAGCCTGTTGAAGCTCACTGTCATCAAAGGCAACACAGACACAGACTGAACTATGTTAAAGGGGAACGCTGCCAATTTTACACATAGAACGCAATTTACTTGTCATGGGGAGGACTATTATGAGTATGTGTCAGGGCCTTTCCTAAGGCTAAGAAAACACGTGTGAAGCCAAGTTTATCTGAGAGTATTTTTTAATAAAGTCTGCAGTCGGCACACTCAAAGGCACCCAGTTTAAATGATGGGTGTGTATAGGGAAATGTTTCTACTGAAAGGATGCTATTGGTGGTTTATAGGAAATGTCTTCTTCTTATGATGTACTGCGAGCCCACCAACTTAGCACAACTGCTAATACTTTTATTGTCTGCATCTTGCTCATTTTCAGCTGAACAGTGTCAGTTCATTGGACTCTGGCTACTGCCCTCCTTCTTATTCTTCACGTGCAACAAATCTCCACTGAAACATTTGTTATTTAGAGCAGCACATCTCGTCTAAATTTAGCTATCCACTTATAAACACTGCACATAAGTAAACAATGATTTTTCTTCTTCTTTTTTGCAGGCCCTCCGTCTGAAGCAAGAGGTTGTCAGTGGTGATTAAATGCAAAGAAACTAAATATAAAAATGTTTCAGCTTTTGAGGACAGACTAACACACTAACTGACAGCTCTTCCTCCTCATTCTTCTTCCTCTTTTAGTTATCATTTTCATGCAGATGGCAGAAACGTTCCTTTAATACTGCTGTAGTAGTTACTAGAAATGGTGAGTATTTGTTCAATCACAGAAGAACGTATATTTGCACTTTCTTAAAAGATGTCTTCACTCTTTTACTGACGAACTTCAGCAAGAGTTTGATGTAAAAGCCGGCAATGAGATATATTCATTCAATCATCCAATCACCTGAAAAGTGATTTTTGAAAGTGCCACTTTTTATTGTACATGTTCCATATTTATCCATCTGTCCATGTACCCATTTAAAGTTCTGATGCTGGTCGATAAAGCTCTGAATGGTTTAGGACCAAAATACATCAATGACCTCCTTACCCAGTATGAACCTTCCAGATCCCTCAGGTCATCTGGATCCGGTCTTTTATCAGTTCCCAGAGTCAGAACCAGACACGGAGAAGCTGCATTCAGCTTTTATGCTCCTTATATCTGGAACAAACTCCCAGAAAGCCTCAGATCAGCTGAAACACTCAGTTTATTTAAATCCAGGTTGAAGACTCACCTGTTCTCAGCTGCATTTGAATAAAGCACCAAATCCACACTTTTAAGCTTAAATTTCAAAACTTACATTTAACTACTGATTTTATCTACTGTTCTGATTTTATCTGTTTTGATTTTATATACTGTTTTGTTTGTTTGTTTGTTTGTTTGTTAATTAGTTAGTTAGTTTATTTGCTTGTTTTAATCAATTTTAAATCATGTTTTTTATTTGTTCTTGTTTCTAATGTCTCTGTAAAGCACTTTGAATCACCTTGTTGTTGAATTGTGCTATACAAATAAACTTGCCTTGCCTTGCCTTGCCTTAAGAGTATTTTCGGACATATTTGTGCTGCTAGCAGTAGGTTGCCTCCAGTTCAAAAAGAAACTAAAGTACAACAAAAGATAAATAAATAAATCTAAACATACCACAGACTGGAAGCGCTGAAAGTCGTCACCAGAAGCACAAAGACGATCAGATAGTTCAAAGGGCAAGAAGCGGGACTATGAATACACAAAGGGGTTGATTAGATAAAAGACACATGTAACAAGCAAAGCTGAAGGGAAAAACACAAAGGCAGGAAGTAAAACAATATGGATGAAAGATGAGGGAATTTCAAAATAAAAGAGAAAGGCTAAACCTTGAAACTGAGACAAAATTAGTTTAAACATATGCTATGATAAAACTGAGTCAGAACACGTAAATAATAATAAAAAGGGTGTAAAGAACTCTGTACTCTGGATTAACAGTAAGGCTGTGCGGATTCTATAAGAAGCCCCTAGCTGCTCATCTCTCTGATGAAGAGCACCCAGCATGCACTGAGGTCTGTTTTTGGCCAGCTGTACGTTCAGAGCTGTTCAAAAGCTGAAGTCAAAGCTTATGACACAAGGCAGACTGTTTACTGTTTTATATCATACCCTTATTCAGTAGCTGAATAATGATGAAAAACATTAAACATCATGGGTTTATGCTATTATTAGGATTTGCAGGGGCAACATAGGAAAGGGGCTTGTCTGCTAATTAAAAGGTCGATAGTTTGATCCCCGTCTTCTTTAGCCTATGTTTCACAGTATCCTTGGGTAAGATACTGTATCACGAGTTGCCCCCAGTGCATCTGATATCCCTGTCTTAGTGTTAGTTACCAACATTGTAACTGACCAGTGACATTGTCTTAGCATTTGGTTAGCATCAGCCAAGAGGTTAGCTAAATGGTAAATGGCCTGTATTTATATAGCGCCTTACTAGTCCCTAAGGACCCCAAAGCGCTTTACATATCCAGTCATCCACCCATTCACACACACATTCACACACTGGTGATGGCAAGCTACATTGTAGCCACAGCCACCCTGGGGCGCACTGACAATGCTCTCAAAAAATGATCACTAGCAAACCAGATTATATATATATATATATATATATATATATATATATATATATATATATTTTTTTTTTTTTTTTTTTATATTTTTGTTGAGTGTATATATATATATATATATATATATATATATATATATATATATACACTCAACAAAAATATAAACGCAACACCTTTGTTACTGCTCCCATTCCCCATGGGATGGACGTAGAGACCTAAAATTCATTCCAGATACACAATATAACCATCCCTCCCAAACAGTGGTCACAAATCAGTCCAAATGTGTGGTAGTGGGCACATCTGCCATATTGAGATAATCCATCCCACCTCACAGGTGTGCCACATCAGGATGCTGATCTGACATCATGAGTAGTGCACAGGTGTACCTCAGACTGCCCACAACAAAAGGCCACCCTGGAATGTGCAGTTTTTTGCGCTATTGGGGGTCTGGGGACCCAGAACCGGTCAGTATCTGGTGTGACCACCATTTGCCTGATGCAGTGCAACACATCGTCGCATGGAGTCTATCAGATTGTCAATTGTGGCCTGTGGAATGTTGGTCCACTCCACTTCAATGGCTGTGCGAGGTAGTTGGATATTCGTGGGAACTGGTACACGCTGTCGTATACGCCGGTCAAGCACATCCCGAACATGCTCAATGGGTGACATGTCCGGTGAGTATGCTGGCCATGCAAGAACTGGGACATTCTCAGCTGCCATCTGCCCTGAACAATGTGAACCATGATTCATCCGTGAAGCGCACACCTCTCCAACGTGCCAGACGCCATCGAATGTGAGCATTTGCCCACACAAGTCTGTTACGGCGACGAGCTGGAGTCAGGTCAAGACCCCGATGAGGACGACGGGCATGCAGTTGAGCGTCCCTGAGACGGTTTCTGACAGTTTGTGCAGAAATTGTTTGGTTGTGCAAACCAATTGTTCCAGCAGCTGTCTGGGTGGCTGGTCTCAGACGATCTTGGAGGTGAACCTGCTGGATGTGGAGGTCCTGGGCTGGTGTGGTTACACGAGGTCTGCGGTTGTGAGGCCGGTTGGATGTGCTGCCATATTCTCTGAAACGCCTGTGGAGACGGCTTATGGTTGAGAAAGGAACATTCAATACACGGGCGACAGATCTGGTTGACATTCCTGCTGTCAGCATGCCAGTTGCACGCTCCCTCATTGCTTGTGGCATCTGTGGCATTTTGCTGTGAGACAAAACTGCACATTCCAGGGTGGCCTTTTGTTGTGGGCAGTCTGAGGTACACCTGTGCACTACTCATGATGTCAGATCAGCATCCTGATGTGGCACACCTGTGAGGTGGGATGGATTATCTCAATATGGCAGATGTGCCCACTACCACACATTTGGACTGATTTGTGACCACTGTTTGGGAGGGATGGTTATATTGTGTATCTGGAATGAATTTTAGGTCTCTACGTCCATCCCATGGGAGCAGTAACAAAGGTGTTGCGTTTATATTTTTGTTGAGTATATACATATATATATATATATATATATATACATATATATATATATATATATATATATATATATTTTTTTTTTAAATAAAGAAAACACGTAAATACTCCCCCTCCCACACACACACACCCCACATACACTGCAAAGTTATGACATCACAACAACATGGTTGGTCAGTAAAGTTGCGATGTTGATCCTGGACCAACATTATTACGATGATGTAGGAACAAAGCCAACACGAGGGCATCAGATACACCATGTCGGCAACATAATTAGGCATCGAAAAAAGCACTTTGGTGAATGAAATGCTAAAATTGAGTAGAAAAAGTCCTACACAAGTACCAGACCATATTATGGTCATGATATTCTTGTGTCGGGTGCCTTTAAGTACTTGAGTATTTTAAAGTTATCTAATAGAAATATTAAAGAAGGAATACACACAAAGCCTAAGAGACAGAAGAGGGAATGATTTGAAAGCCATTAGAAATCTGACTCTTCAGACCAACGGGCACAGTCACTACAATATATGACCTGTTGCAAATACACATTTCCATGCAGAGCATTGCAATTTTGCTGCTTTTCTGAATTCAAAGGAACTAGGCCACGCTCAGTGGGAGGTCGTGGGGTCACTGGCCTTTCGCGCTAACCTGAGGTATTGTTCTCTTTGAGGTTTCAGGATGAAGCAGACATTTGTTGCATTTTTTTTGTTTTTGTTTTTTAGTCCCTAAATATGCTTTGTGGAGTGCTGCGGAGTTAGTGAAGCTTGCCAAAGAGGTGAGCGAATGAGTTTCACAAAATAAAACAGCTCATCAGGAACAAACATTGCCAAAAGTGTAAAATGTGAGAATAAAAGAATAAATATAAAAACATATTTGGATTTTTTTTTTTAAGCAACGCAATAAATTCTTTAAAGTTGTGATAGTTGGTCTTACTTTTTAAAAAATTATTATAAACTATGTGGCACAATGTGTATCATATTAACCAAAAATGTAAAAAAATCGCCCCATGGTCGCTTAACATTTCATTATCAGCAACAACGTCAGTGTGATAATCTCTCATTACAGAGCCTTTTAATGGATTTAGATATACATTAGTGTGTTTTGTGTGTGTTTTCAGACATATTTGCATAGACTTCAACTTCATTATGTGCATTCAAGCGTTTTCCTGTGTATTAAAAATTGTAAATGTGTTTTCCCAGATTCAGCAGGGCGACATACTCATCCACAGCCACAGTATCTGCGGTTTGCATGTGCTACGTGCTTTGAATAAAGAAATGAAATAAATAAATAAATAAAGGTAAGGCTACCTGCAGCCAGCTCAGCGTTGGTTGGCCAGGGCTCTTTTTTCCTCTTTTCAAAGTTCCCACAGAAAGCAGAGGACCGCCCAGCGGCGCCGAGCGCGCCTCTGATTGGCTGCGCGCAGCTCATTTGCATTAACGTCAGTAAAGGCTGTAGGTCAATCCTTGCGGGTGCTTTTATTGGATGTGCCGCTGTCAAGCAGTGCTGAAGAATTGGAAGGGCAAACGCCAGAAAAGGCAGAGAAAAGACAAACATTAAATCAGCATTATGTAGCTCGATCTTGCCTTACTTCCGCTCTCGACAACCTCAAATAATCCTGCCGTGCCCGATTTCGGATCTGAAACTTGTGGACACGGAGCGGTCCTTTTTTTTTTTTTTTTTGGGGGGGGGGGGAAGATTTTTTCTCTCTCTCTCCCTCTCTGTGTCTCTCTCTCAGAGCGATCGCATTCTCCAGAGGTGGTACCTCACAACATTACTCTCTGACAGCCTTTACATCCTTTTTTCTTCTCTCCCTCCTCCTCCAGAATGACAGAAAATCGCGGAGCCTGCTAACACTCTTTACTGCACCCGGGTTTGGAGCTCTTATATCAGTCGGATCATCCTCAGCCGGCCAGCGGATGCCTGAATGGAGATTGCGAGCCATTCACCAAGATTTCTCCGCGTCCTAAAATTGGTGATTTGGGGCTGATAAATGGAGTGTTGTGTCGGGCAGTATGCTTCACGAAGCTTGTTTGACACCGGAGCCACTGGCCAGAATAACGCTCTGCAGTGTGAATATTTCAGCCTGTTGATGATGAACCGCTCAGGACTGGAGCAAAGTGTCGTGAGAACCGGTTTATGGGCCCGTGTCTTGAGCTGAAGTGGGCAACCGGATTGTTGAAGAGAAGGAGAGGAGAGGACAGGGGGGGGGAGAGAGAGAGAAGGCATCGTTTTTGATGGCTCCGAGGTGGTGGAGGACGACTACACATGAAACCTTGGCCGCAAAAAATGGATAAAACTATTGCATGAAAGCTGGCCGGGGAGGGGGGAACTGCATGGTGTGTCTTAGGCCTACTTGATAACACTGAAGTTGAAGGGGGGAGGGGGGGGGAGAGAAAAATGAGAAAATGATGATGTGGTACGAGGAAGGCGAGAAGAGGAGCCGGAGTGAGGGATAATAATAATAAAAAATAAAATAAATCGTCCATGGGGATCTCAGCAGCGGAAGAATAACGGAATCCAAGTTTTCGAGGACAAGACAGCTGCTTTGATTGAAGCTCTCCAATTAACTTCATGTGAAAAACAGAGGGAGGAAATCAGCTTCCTGGTCGGGGGTGGGGGTTAGAAAAATATATTATTCATGCCTTGTGTTAGAGCAATTGCAGAACCGGCTTTGCTGTGGCCTAGATGATATTTACATATATATTTATATATATGTAGCCTATATTTAAACAACAAAGAAAAAGTATGAACCTTAGGAGGAAGAGTGGACTTTAAGATTACAAAAAGAGGGCGAATGACACTCTTGTAGCCTCAAAGTAAAGCACTTGCGCAAAAAGGAAAAAAAAAAAAAAGGCTGAAGTGGGTTGAAGCATGGGCTGTGCTTCAAGTATTCATATCTCTGATAGGGTGGTCTACCACAGTGGAAAAGAGTCCGAGGATTCCCACTCACCCCAGCAGACTAATACCACTCAGCATCAAGGAAATCCTGCCTCTGGACTACCCCTAAAACCCCCTAGCTGCAAGGTGAGGGACTCTACATTCATTTACATTTACACAGACACAGATCCACTATGTATGCATGTGTGTATCTATGTGTGTGAGAGAGTCAGTTGCTTGTGTATATGCATGTCTAAAGCTGTTCAACAAAAAACCTCTGCTCTATAAACTACAGTCTATTTACTTAAAAAAGGTTATTGAATAGAAATATTAAAGAAGGAATACACACAAATCCATGGAGACGGGAGAGGGGATGACTCCAAAGCCATTAGAAATCTGACTCTTCAGACCAACAGGCACAGTCACTACAATATATGACCTGTTGCAAATACACATTTCCATGCAGGGCATTGCAATTTTGCTGCTTTTCTGAATTCAGAGGAAATAGGCCACGCTCAGTGGAAGGTCATAGGGTCGAAAGCCCTTCGCGCTACCCTGAGGTGTTGTTCTCTTTGAGGTTTCAGGATGACGCAAATATTTGTTGCACTCTTTTTTTGTGTGTGTGTGTGTGTGTGTGTGTGTGTGTGTGTGTGTGTGTGTGTGTGTGTGTGTGTGTGTGTGTGTGAGTCGTTAAATATCTACTCTGTGAAGTGCTGGACTTGACAGATCTAAAAAATCTACGCACAAGGCAGCAACATGTGTTGTCAAACGTGCTTCTTTCAGCTGACTTAGCTCTGGCCTCTGTTTCACCTTTCCACCAGTTATGCTTTTCAGTAGGATGTCCTCTCTTGCGAAATCTTATTGCTGTCTAAACTTCATGCACAAAAACCTACACAAACAGCTATCAGTACCCACTTTGACCGTGCAGAGGGATCTTTGCGCTACAAGTGGGGAAAGTGGGTAATGAGAAGGATGGCGGTAGGATTACACCAGAAAGTCTCTCATTGAAAGTGCTTCATCACTGGCAAAAAAAAAAGTAACAGTCCCATTTGTGTATTGGACCAATAATAATTACACTAAATATAACAAAACAGGCCGTGCCTGCTTCCACTCAGGGACTAAATAGGTGTTTCTAATCAGGATGATTGTTTTTGGCCTTTTTGTTGTGTAAGAGATTACACATGCACATAACAATTTCTGTTATTCAGATTAAGACGTGCGTTTTGGGGTCAGATAGGTGTAACTATCTGCAGCAAACTGAAACATAAAGATCCATTTTTTTTTTATGTTTTTGTGCTGGTTAAAAGCGTAATCTCGTCAGCATAAAAACTTGAGCAATATAGCGTTGGGAGCTGTCATCGTGTCTCTGAAGAGTCCATTGGTGGCACATTTATGATGCAGTCAAAGCTGGTCTGTACTGTATTGTTTTGGTGTAGATCTGCAGGCGTCTGTAAGCACAAAGCGTTGGTTTAAAGAAGAAGAAGGTGGGATGTTGTGAATTTAGTAGTGCAGCAGTGTATCTGTGTGTTTATGGGAAAGTGTGCGCTTGTCCGACAGGCCGCGGGCTATCTGAGGGCCTCTGTCAAGCTGAATTTTGTGGCCAAATGTCACCCCAGGATGCAGTGAGAAGTCTGTGTGACAGATGCCCCCACGTCAAAACGCCCACTGTGACTCTGATTGAATTAGTTCCCTGATTGAGTTAGACTAATGGTATACAAATCTTCTTGTGCTGGAAATGTTAATTCCTGCTCTGTAAGGTGTCATTGCCGAGATCCGCCGCGCATTTTCTGAGAGAGCGGCCGGATTTATTTTTACCACAATGGACAGAAAAAGTATTTTTATGGTTGCTTTTCATTAAGAACCACACATGCGTTAGCTCGCCATGATGCATTCAAGCCTCGGGAATCCACACCACTTCTGATTGTTGTAGCTTTTTTCTTTTTTTTTTTAAAGGGGGGGGGGAGTCTCTTAAAAAAAAAAAAAGACCAATAACAGACACCTGCAGCACTTTGATTTAATAAAGCAGTTTTTCAGGCAATATCATTGAAAAGCACTCATTTCTTGCATTTCATTCAGAAAATATTTGGAAGAATAGACCTAATGAGCAAGAAAGCATTTACACTGTAAAATAGATCCCTGAGATGATGAATGTTTCATATCATTTCATGTGACACAGCCCTATTTTATTTATTTTTTTATAAGTACATTGGATTGACATATAAATCACTACAATTTAATGTCAAATACTTCTTCTGTTTTATTATTATATGTTCTGGGCTTCGGCTTTGAATCACTGTGATTCTGAACAGAACACACGCATTCGTGCCCTGAAGGATAATAATATTCTTTCAAATAAACACACAACTGGCAGTAAGTACAGCAGTGTACACGTTTAGCTCATTGCAAAACTGTGTTAGGCAAATGTGAAATCTGCGCTGTACCTCTGCTTACTTTGTTTTATATCTACATATGAGTGAGGGAGGCAGGATCAGAACATGTGCAGGCATCTACAGCGTGAGAAGGACTCAATAGAAGTTTGGGAGTGTGATGTGAGTTATTGTCAAGGGTACGTTACCATCTGGGCTGCTCTAGTGATGATAAGGCTCAAGTACAAGGTCCTGTGATAGTTGTGTGTGTGTGTGTGTGTGTGTGTGTGTGTGTGTGTGTGTGTGTGTGTGTGTGTGTGTGTGTGTGTGTGTGTGTGTGTGTGTGTGTGTGTGTGTGTGTGTGTGTGTGTTGGCCTAAACGGAGAGAAAGAGAGGCCTTAGCCAAACACAACATCATTTATCTGGCCTTGATTTTTCCAGTCTGATTGCCCCCCACATAAGGAAATCAAGTAGCCCCCACTCCCAGATCAGCAAATGTAAAATCAGCTTCACGGTTACCTCTTAGTATGAATGAAAAAGGGCAGTAAAGGGTGCTAAGCTTACAAGTGTGTGGAAAGCAATGCCATCTTGCTTACTGCCTGATTCCAGCCTCTGCGTGCATTAGCATAAGTGGTATCACTCAGGCTATACCTCAGACTCCCCCCTCGTCATTTAACCCTCCCATCCCCGCGGGCGACCGGGCACATGAGGTTTTCTTTCCTGTCGGCTGAGAAACATTTAACTGCTGCTTATCTGAAACACCAACCTGATCCACCGCCGACCTGAGCACACTGTCTGCATTTGTCAGTATTCGCTCCTGTCGTTTCCGTGCGAGCTCTCTATGGCCAAGTTTGTGTGTGTTTAGTCCAAGTTGAGAGTCATTGGGTAATTTATTCCAGAGGAGGGCAAAGGCTTCGCATGGTGATGAATTAATCCACTGTGCTTTTTCTGCTGCCTGAGAGGAAAGAGACTGATATGGGCTCCTTCTCTCTGTCTTTCATTTTGGCTATCAGACATGGACCTTTTTTTTTTCTTTTTTTTTTTAATTATATACCTTTTACTTCTTAGGTGATACTCTTCAAATTCTCTCTGACTGCCTTCATTGCCACAATCGCACACGACTGAATGCACAATAGTTGCTGGTCTCCCTCTGAGCAGCCTCAGAAGCATCTATGTTCAGTTGACTTCAGCATTCACGCTGTTTTCTTTGTCTTTACAGCTGCTGTATGGATCAAATGATGGATTGTGTTTATCCGTGTCTATCAAAGATGTCATGCGTATATGTACAGTGGTCTTTTATAGCCCAGAGCATGGCACTCCCCCCTGGCGTGCTGCCACAGCTGGCCGTTTGAATCCCACTGGGGCAAAGTTCCTGTGCTATAAAGCATTATTTAAACAAACAAAAACAAAACAAACTCGGTGATCAGTTAGATTTAGAGGTGCTGGTAAATGGGTTTGGTTACATCTGGACAGAGTTGGATGAGCAGTTTCTCCCTGTTTCCAGTCCCTGTGTCAAGATAAGCCAACCAGCCTGTGACCGTAGTTTCACATTTAACTGACCGATATGAAACTGAGCTCTTGGCAGGCGAGGACGCATACGTATTTCCCCCACATGTCAAGCTAACGTTTCTTTTTCTGCAGTAATTTTTCTTTTAAACTTTGGCATGAAAAAGGAAAATTGCAAGCTTCTTTAATAAGTTTATTTTATCTTTTATTCAAACAAAATGTCAGCTGCAGTGTCCCTGTGTTTCCCTTCCTGTCTGGAGTGCCTGCAAGGGCAGTAAGGGGGCAGCAAGGGGGGGATTTTTTTTTTTTTTTTTTTTTTTTTTTTTTGGTTTTTTTGCTATGTCATTTATCTCCACTAGCACATGAGCAGAAGGAGCTCAGAGGAGGCAAGATGGGGCACATGGCACAACCACACTCCTCTGGTTGATATATAGGGCGCTCTAGTGCTTATCAACCATGTTTGCATAGCGTTAGATATCCAAGAGTTCAGGGCCAAATGTACTACAGTATTCATACATTTTAATTCCCACAACCACTCTGTTCTTGAACATTAAGCAGCTCACAACACTTCATATAGTGTCACCCTGAGTGTTAAATTAAATTAAGATAAAATGATAAATCTCTTTGTCACCTTAGGTGTAGCTACAGTGGGTCTCTTCATCTCACAGGACTTCCTTACTTGTGGGGTGTATACCGGGTTACGTGTACTTGTGAAACAGACCCTCCCATTGTTTTTCTTGTTTTGTTGTTTTTTTTTAAACTGGTCTTAACAAGCAAGGCCACATTCAAAGCTTGTTCTGCTCCCCCTCCAGGTTTAGAATTTAGTATCATAAGGTCGGCATGTGACAGTTTCATGAGATTACTGAAATGGTATTCTTCCAAAACGAGGCGCTACAAGTGTTTATGTTGCTGCAGCGCTCTCTGTTCGCTCTTCCAGGAGCTCACAGGAATGTAGCTGTGAGTGGGCCCTGGTCCGCTGGTGGCCTTTCATGCTCTTCCTTGAATGCGCCTCTCCCAGCTTCTGGGCTTTCTAAGGTCTGAGCATCTGCTCTGGCTATGCAGTCATGCCACTTGTTCTCCAAGCATCCAGACTTTTAGGCCTGGCTGGGCTGGAAACAGATTATTTTAGGATTGCTTTGGTCTGTTGACTGTTTAGGTGTCAACTATCACTGATGTCATTTGTCCTGATCGGTCGATCATATTTATTCATGGGGATGGAGCAGAATGAGGCGTCATCATTTCTTTTTCACTTCACACTTAACTTTCCAATATTCGTAGTGCAGCAGAATCACAGTTATTTGACAATAATTGCGCGGTCAGACAAGGGTGTGGGGAAACAAATTGATGCAGTATATTTTGCGTGGCAATATCACATTGATACACGTAAATCAAATATACCGGTAGATATTTATTAAGGAAATTAAAATACTCTGGGAATACTATGAACAACAGGGCTTATCTTATGTGTCATCATCCTGAGATGTTGTTAGCCGAGCAAATTTTGATCAAATCGGCTCTGTCGAAAAACTATCCAACACTGGAAACACTTAGCTTGACAAAACTACTTCCTAACTCAGAGAAAGTTAACGGCTCCATCACACGAGTAGAAATGGGACAGCAGCCTGTTTGCATCTACAAAAAAAAAAAATCGGTGACTGTCTGTTTATTGCGTTGAATTTTTTTTTTCACATTCCGCAACCATGGTTGTCCGCAGATTGAGGGTGTTGTGCACTCATGACTGCTTTTGAGTCCAAGGCTATTGCTCATCTGGCCTGGTATGAGGCAACCTTTCTGCAAAACAGTTGCAATCTGACTTGGACTGACTGCAGTCACTCTCAGAGAGATTGTTGAAGGTGTGCAAATAATTGTTGTTTAATTTTTAAATGCAGGCAGGTTTCCAACATCCTTCCATCAGAATCAGTTTTTATCAGTGAGCACAACTCGAAAGGACTTCCGGTAGCTGGTTGTCTTCTGGATATATTTTTATTGAACAGGAAGGCTGCTGAGCACAAATATGATAGTTCAATTTGAATTTCTGCTAAATTTCTCTTTGTAAATTTTTGTCTATGTAGATGGGCAATAAATGGAAGATTTCTGACCATTTACACTGCAAATCACCAATTTGACCCCATTCAGTTGCAGACTGATATCCGACTGCTAGCAGACTGACTTTGTCATGTGGCAGAAGTTCCATCAGGATTTAGCGACAATGTTAATATGCCTGGCTATTTAATTTTGCAGCAAAGACAAAAAAAAAAAGCAGAAGTGAGATAATGTTATCTTATTGGATAAAACTGATAATGACCAACTATAGTATACGTTATTGTAAAATGTTAAAAATCACAATAATGTGATATTCTCAGTGAAGTACACTCCCGCCTGTACATAAAATAGCAGTACACTGAATGCACAAAGTATCTATGCTCGTCCTCACTGAGGCATGGCAGGGCAGGTGAAATAGTTTCTGCATGTTGTGGCAAACGTGAGCCTAATGATTGGAGTGCTGCATTTTAACTTGTGACACATTTTCAAACAGAAAACCATTTACAAGGATTTAAAGGACAGGTTTGACACTTTAGAAACCTCTAGCGGCGCCCTTAAAGGTTACAAATTAACACATTATACGCTGTTTGCTTATTTGATTCAAAACCAAAGGGTCAAACCTGTGAGCTGTGGTTCTGTGGACTGTGTGATGGAGTATTTCTTGGCTTTGATCATTGACACAACTTTACCATTTATTTGAAATGCAACATGTTAACTGTTGAGCTTTAGAGGGGCGGCCAGAAGACGGGCTACTTCTGGCTAGAGCCTGTCTTTATGTTATGTTAGACTAAATAGCTGTTTGTGAGAGGACTGATTACAGCCATCAACAGCTAGTCCATAAAGATTCCTTAAAAAGTCACAGTATTAGAAATGCTCTTCTGTATATTTAAGGTTCTGCGCCATCTCTCTTCTTTAACCTTATCTTGCCTAGTTTATTTGTTGGCTTGGTAGTATTATCACCATTTTCTGCTTAGACCACCTTTTTTTGTTTTTTTTTCTTCATGTGAATGAATGTTTAGGATACTACACTACTGTCACATGTGACCCTCTATATTACACATTAATCTCTTGAAGTCCCACACCTATGAGCGATTATGAAAAGCACATAGTGTAAAAACACAGCATCATTGTTCTTCCAAAGGAAAAGTTCACCCCAGTGTCATCAGTCTTGGACAGCGTCCGTGTCCACAGGAGTGAATCTGCTCTGGAATGGAGCCTTTCGTAGTGATTGTGTCCTGATGTAACCACACACAGCACATCATCTTAACAAAGCTAACAGCCATGTTAATAGCAACTGGTTACTGGAGTACTTTGGACATTTTCACGCTTCATCACACCGCTGTCTTCGCTGCCAGAATATACTGAAGAAACTGAAGGAATGTTGCCTGTTGGAAGGTTTCCTTCTGGGGAAGGATATACAAAGCACCAAAAATTATTAGATTTAGTGTTGAATTGTAAACCTGATGGGTATTTTATTGCAAAAACCTGGCAATTGATATAAAAATAATTTTACAATCAAAGTGCTCCAGAGGCACTGATTTCTTTCTGCTGCCTTTTTTCACTAAATAATTGCTGAGCTGACTAGCTTTAAGGCAAAAAGGCCTTCAGCTTATTGTAAACACACAAGACACTCATTCACCTGCTGTGCACCCCATTAAAGTAGCGCTGCTCTCCTCCTCCTTTGTTTAAAGGGACATTAACTCTCTGGAGTCTATTCTGTCTTTTGCTCTTGAGATGCACTGTACCCTCAGTTGAAATAGCCCTAACAGTGTCGGTGGGGCGGAGTGTAGATGGTGCACATTGTTTTTGCAGTGTCCATTGCGTGCTTGTAACAACACATGTAGGCTGGTGCAGAAATTCAGTCAGAACGCCCGACTAACTTTTTGATTTTTATAGGCAAGTTCAAATCATCTCTTTTGACTAACTGATCCCGTCAAAGTCTTACTTGATTGTAACAGAGCTGTAGTAATCCAAACCGTTCGACCGTGACATGCAAATAAAGTTTGTAGCTAAGTTTCAAAAACATGGAGTGAGCCAGTCACTATTGGTTAGCTCCACCGTAACACCCCCACCCCAGAGAAATTCAAGTTTAAGTTGTGGAAACTTTGATATGTCAAAACTGCCTTTTCTTCCTAAAGGTCAAGATGAATATACCCAAATATTAAAGTAATTTTTCCATTCTGATTCTCCTATCGAGTTGATCTAATTTTGCATGTCAGAGAAGGACACTTTGGCACAACCTTTGCTAGAACACTTGACAGTGGTTTTATGCTTCATATTATTTTGCTTTGAGGTGATAAGGTTGATTCAAGATAGACTGTATTACTCCAGGCGCATACCAGTTCGGTTTCATAAAAACAGCATTTGAAAACAGTCACTGAAACTACCTCTAAGACTGCCTGTTGGACACTTTAGGAGAGTAGAAAATGATTCAGTGGAAACTATGAAAGGACACACCCTAATAAAGTCATTGATGACAGTGGAGCATGTTTGCATGGTTCTAATAGGAGTGACACAAGTGAAACATTCCTGCGTGATGTTCACAAGAACCCGTGCCATTTATCATACCTGTTGCACCTGCCTAATGACATTCCTCCACAGACTGCCTGTATTACTGTGTGCATTGCAACAAGAACAGCTGCTTATAGTTGTGAAATATTGTTCTAGATATTTCTGCTTCAACAAAGTCAGGAAGGTTGAAGAGCTGCAAGGCTGCCTTTCTACCTTAAGTAGCAACAATCTGTGTACAAGAAACCAATTTCTGCTTAACGTGTAGGGAAGAATAATCAGTCACATAAAGTTAAGAGAGATTTTGTGTTACCTTTTTGACTGGTTACCTAACAATATTGCGTCACATCACTCATTACCTACTATCAGGCATCTTGGGTGCGTAGGAAAATGGCAAGCCCTAGAAATACCTGCTAATCGCTAGAAAGAATTTTCTCTGTACACATGTGTTGTCTTAAACAGTTTCTGTTTAATGATACGATGCATTTGCAAATAAATTTATTTATTTATTTACCAGCAATATTGGATGAGGTGAAATGGGTTTTGTGCAGAATGCACTTTCAAGATGGAAAAGGGTGTATTAGATGTACTAAATCCTCTCTAAATGTAAATGACATCATGACATGCTGGAGATTAAATTGCAATCTCCAGTTCTCCATTTAAATCAGTATTGAGCGTATGTAAGTATAAACATTTTAAAATCTTTCCTTTTATAATGGCCTCCTAAAGAAAGCAGTTGAAACGCCAGCGTTAGTACGCAAGAAGAAAAAACCTGCTCAGGTTTCAGTGATACAAGCAGCTGAAAGGTGCAGTGAAATATCTGACATCCACCAGAACTGATTAGGTCTGAATTTTGAGAATTAACCAGTTGAAAGTGTTTCCAGGGATGTGGTCATAAAACCATCAGTGTAACTTTGTACTAAACATTGGGGGGGGTCAATATCTCTGTCTAAATAAATAAATCTGGGTAAATTCCCAGATGATTAAACATGCAACTATTTTGCTGGTAATACCTGAAATGAGTAAAGAAAATCAACAGCCTATTTATGCAAGATAATTCATAATTTTATTGGGGGGGTTATATTGGTGGGGTCTGATTATTGAGGGGGTCATAACCCCTCTAACCCCCCTGGAAATTACGCCCCTGCGTGAAACCCAAATAATTTAGACTTTTATTAGGAGTAAAGCTTCTTTTAATGGTCCTTACAGTGGTAATTAAAATATGCACAAAGGGAAACGTGATTTCTAAAATAATTCAATAACAATATTAGTTTTCTTCAGACGGGAAGTTGCTGTCGGTCTAGTTAAACTTTTTTCCCCATTTCTGTATTTGCATATTTTCTAAGGGTACACTGGGCCGCATGTCTTTGTGTTTCTTACAAACTCCCTTTAATGTTTCTGTTGGCGTGCAGTCATCCTTATTCAGCGTTTCGTGTCTCTGTGTGTATGTTTGTCTGTGATTCCAGTATAGTTTGTGTGCCAAGCCCCAGCCCGTGTCGCTCACTAATCCCTCATGCAACAGTGACATCAGTGGTCCTGTTTTAGCAGGCGAAGAAGACGGATGGGGGTCTGGTGATTATCTAATGCTCTCCCAGCTATCTGAGGAGCCCAGGAGAACCACTTCTGATATTTTTACTAACATATAAGCTGTTTTGGAGGGCTAGAGTCAGGCAGAGTTACAGACGGAGCAGGAGTGCATTTTTTTTTTTCAAATTCTAATCCGCTCTTTAGGCCATGGGGCCGGTGTGGTAATTAAGATTGCACTGTTGGGTATGGATCTGGCACGAAAGTTACTGTACACTAATGATTCCCGATTCTTATTTGTGGTGCCTGTTGTTTGGACTTGTGGTCATGTATTTGGCTGGACTCAGAAGGAGGGGGGGCTGACTGCTATGGAAAGGTTCCCGATAAGATTACAGCACGCTGTAGTGTCGCTGGACCGGGCAGCGTCCAACTTAGACTGTCCTTCTGCTTCACTGGCCTTTGGCTTTACCTGGACTGAGAGGGAGGAATAAAAATAACACACACCTGATCAATAGTCACACATGGTTCACAGTAAAGATAACACACTGATGACAGGTGCTGTAAGTAGAGGATTTACAGTTGATAAATGATAGTGGGGGTGAAAGGAAGAACGTGTAATAAAATTGAGGGGTTATTTAGGAAGAGTAGATGTGAACATAAGGGAAGGTAAAACAGGCCTGCGGTGTAGTTGTACTAGTGTTGAAGTAGGCCACTGGAAGAAGGGGAGGTTTTGGTTGCCCCAGAGCCCTGGATAGCTTAGGATTGACCAGGTCTTACAGGGATTTCATGGTAATCTGGATAAGGACAGAAATACCTTGAAGGTGAACGCAGGAGAAAGTGCTCAGCTTCTTGTGGGTCTGTCTTTAATTAATTGTCACGCACTGGTGGTAGATATACAAAAACACAATATTTAACATGTTTGGAAAACATTAACAGGAGTTGTGCAGTTTGAAAGAAGCAGTTATTTATGAGGCAGGGAAGGTGTAATCAAATATGCCATTGTGTGAGATATGGTGTTTTACAACCTGAAATATTTCAAGTACTGAAGTTTTGTTTTGTTTTTTAAAAAAAGTATTATTATTTTTAAATATCTCCTATATAAATAAATGACCACGTTCACTCTTTGATCTTATACACTTTCTCCTCTTTAGTTTGTCGATGCTGCCTTTAAAGATCAGAACTTTTTAAAGTTGGATTGTGCTTGTGGTTCTGTAGGATCCTAAAAAAAACAGATGGTGTGTGGTTATAGTGTGAGCACACTTTGAACTTACGTGTATTCGGGTGATTTGAAATGATGGAACATGATTGGAAAATGGACATATTTAGAAAAGTCCAGCCACAGGAGATGCATAAAAGTCGACCTGTGTCGATGTGATCTGTCTTTGCTGGCATGCAGTAGTATAGTAAACATCCATGAGAAGTGTTTCTCTCCAAGTTTCATGAATGCGACTCTTTTCTGCTCCTCATACAACCCTCATCACTTGGCCTGACGGAATGAGCTGCTGCTCAGCCAAGCCTCAGTTACTCTCCTTGGCGCTGTGTTGCACAGATCACATACAAACTGTGATGGATACAGCGAATGCATGCATGCAGGCAGTCCTGGGCACGTCGTGAAATGAGGGAATGCAGCATTCACTTTGACTTTGCAAAGACACTGTAAATGACAGACATCGCACTAGACCAGCAGTTCACACAACCCCGGTGGGTTCTGGGAAATCTGAAGCATTGCTTGCTAACACCAGTTAGAAACAGGGACAGGTCACAAAGGATGCAGTAACCTATCCGTTTTCTGCAAACTCTGTATTTTTAAACCACAGACGTCACTCAAAGGCGTTTGGGACTGAATTCCAGGACAAGTTCAGTCTCTTGTGTGTTTCTCAGTGTCTTCCCTTTGTGTGCGTGTCTGTGTGCACATTCCCGTATGCTTGAGTTTCCGCACTATCTGGTGAGGTAGGAGAGATTTCACTGCAGACAGAATAAAGGTCAGGGTGTATTCTGAAAGCACCCGCTCGAAAAACAATGAATGTGTGTGCGTGTGTGATTAGAAGTTTCAGTTTTTTTGGACAGCACGTGTAAGCAGTAATTCACAACACTGCAGGAAAAGCATTTCAGGTGTCAGGTTTTTAAAACTTGACGTCAAGCAGCATTTTCAGAATTTATTTAGACCACAGTCTTTAAATTCATGCCATCATGAATTCCCTCCACAGAGCAAATACTTACCTTTACTTACTGTAAATGTACCAAAGAAATTATCTAGCTGCTGCTAGCTTCCTTAGCTAACACTACAGATCAGGAAGAAAAGCTATTCTCACTCTCTCCTGTCAAATTATTCAACTGAGTAATTTCACCACTTTTTAATAAGATGGTAGCAACGGGGGAAATACTGAAGTGGACAAGGGTACAAAATTTCGAGTATTTGAAGGGGTGTGAAAAAATCTGTTTTGTATTGTGATTGCTGCATAACAGAAGTGATGCTCTGACAGATATGATGCTAGATGGCAAATTATTGACATAAAATATGGGAAGAGTGGCCCTAATATGTAGGAGGTGTGCACGAGGAATGTCATAACACCAGAAATGTAGTCGTTTGTATCAATATCATTAGAACTACATGACTGTCCCTCCCAATACTAAGGGATTTATCTCACGTACTTAAACATAAAATACTTTATTATAAATTCCATTATTACTTTACTCCTTTATTATTAAATAGTATTACGATGGACAGGATTAGATCATTTTAAACTGGGGGGGGTCATTTCAAACATGTAAATCTAAAAAATAATAACATTTATGGGAAAGTAATAGCCCAGTAGTTCGCAGCCGAGTGTGAAGCAGCGGGAATGAGGATCAGCATCTCCAAATCTGAGGCCATGGTTCTCAGCCGGAAAAGGGTGGAGTGCCCACTCCGGGTCGGGGATGAGTTCCTGCCCCAAGTGGAGGAGTTCAAGTATCTCGGGGTCTTGTTCGCGAGTGATGGGAGAAGGGAGCCGGAGATCGACAGACGGATTGGGGCTGCAGCTGCAGTAATGCGGACGCTGCACCGGTCCGTCGTGGTGAAGAGGGAGCTGAGTGTAAAAGCGAAGCTCTCAATTTACCGGTCGATCTACGTCCCTACCCTCACCTATGGCCACGAGCTGTGGGTAGTGACCGAAAGAACGAGATCGCGGATACAAGCGGCAGAAATGAGCTTCCTCCGAAGGGTGGCTGGCCTCTCCCTTAGAGATAGGGTGAGAAGTTCGGCCATCCGGGAGGGGCTCAGAGCAGAGCAGCTGCTGCTCCACATCGAAAGGAGCCAGCTGAGGTGGTTCGGGCATCTGACAAGGATGCCCCCTGGGCGCCTCCTGGGTGAGGTGTTCCAGGCATGTCCCACCGGGAGGAGGCCCCGGGGCAGACCCAGGACACGCTGGAGAGATTATATCTCTCGGCTGGCCTGGGAACGCCTTGGTATTCCCCCGGATAAGCTGGAGGAGGTGGCTGGGGAGAGGGAGGTCTGGGCCTCTTTGCTTAGGCTGCTGCCCCCGCGACCCGGCCCCGGACAAAGCGGATGAAAATGGATGGATGGATGGATGGATGGATGGGAAAGTAATTTTAAGTAAATGAAAAAATTACTAGAATGGTGGTCGCAGACCGCTTATTTAAAATCTTAACCATTATATTTTGTTGACAGGACGCAGACTAAATTGTGAGGATGCTTGCTGGGTAACCTATTGATGCTCCTTTGAGATATAAGGTTAGCTACATGATGTGAGTTTAAGCACTTGTATAACATTAACAGCTGCTAGCATCTGAACTTACAGAAAATAGTTGATTTCACAACAGCAGTGTCAGCTGTCTCAAACAAAATGGTAACATTTAGGAAGGATAATACTGTGATGTCAAACTGAAACTCCTTCACCCCTTTGAACAGGTCTGGATGCCGGTCTTTCAGGTGTGTCGCTGAATTAGAAACATTCCTCCCTTGGTCTGAAAAGCATAATAGCATTTTTTTTAATATCGCTTTTTTGGAAATCGCTAATCAGTCAATTCATCTCCCTTCTCATCAATGAGTCAGGGTGGCATCTTCCACATGTATGCTCCATTACATTTAAATCATGAGTCGGATTCAGAGATGGAAGCCACGTCATTCTCGAGCTGACGCAGTTCCAGTAGTAAAAACAGAATATCAAGAAATACAAGATCTATTTTACTCCTAGCTAGGTAGAGCCATTCATCGGTCACTAGCAGTCCAATGCAATGGTCATTTCTGTGTATGGCTTATTTAATGAGTCACACATGCACAAAAGCACAGGTTCCAGGTTTTACAGTTTTATGGGCACTGTGACACCCTTGTGACACAGTGTGACCTTTCAAAGTTGGAAATCAAAGCTTCTGCTTCAAATGGAAGGCAGCAGTTGTTTTTCCTTTGCTTGTGGTTATTTAGCATGTAAGGATAGATTAGACCACTTGTAGGCTTAAGCTGCACCCTTAATATCCAGAAGAGTTGCAACCTTGGCTCATATGCTTCCTGTTATACTATACGCTGTTATCATAATTGTCGACTCTGACAGTGATGTGGTGACCAGAGCTGTGGATTACTGTCGATTAGACTTGTAGTCAAGACCGCCTAAACCAAGACAATACCAAGACCAGAGGGTATCGAGAACAAGACCAAGACCAAAGTCGAGACGAGACCGAAACAAAAAAAGTCTTTAAACTGCAGCCAGATGCTGCTTCGTTTGCGGATGTCAGGCATATTTATGTGTTTTTGCGATGCACTCGCACAGCCCTCCTCACCGCTGTCTACTACTACTCTACTACTCACTTACTGAGAGGACAGACGCACGCTCCACTTGACTGTTGCGTCTCTTACCCTCTCTGTTTTTCACATAATGATATTATCCTATATCCTCGCATGTGATTGGCCACAATGTGGAGGGATTGGAGCATAGCTGAGCCACTATGTGAGAGCTGAGCAGCGAAAGGAAATTAAGTGAGGAGCCGGCTCTCGCTCAATGGGAGTCGACTCTTCTGATTCACTACAAAGCACTCTCTAAGCACGGCTCTTAGAGCTGATGCTTTTGCGCAGGACACATTATGGAACGTTACTTTGTGTGTCATACTGCTGGCTCCAAATCTCCTGACCACTATGTCGATCTGAGACAGCAAGACCGAGACAGCGAGACCAAGACAAGACCAAGACCACGTAAAAGTGGTCTCGAGACATCCAACTCTACTGTTGATATTTGGTGACTTGTAGCAATCACGATTCAATAACCGTTGGTGAGGAAAGGCAGTATTCTCTGAGAGAGAATCATTTGAGGGTTTCTCTGGGGTCCTGACCCAAGACATCGGCAGCTTCATTTGGGTTCTGTGGATCAGGCCTATCCCTTGAGTACTTAAAGATCCTGAGAGTTTGGAGGCTGGGTAAAAGTTGTAGTTGCTAAGTTGTCTTTAGCTCGTCTGGCCAAAAAAGACAGTGAAGTCATACAGTGGGGCAAAAAAGTATTTAGTCAGCTACCGATTGTGCAAGTTCCCCCACCTAAAATGATGACAGAGGTCAGTAATTTGCACCAGAGGTACACTTCAACTGTGAGAGACAGAATGTGAAAAAAAAATCCATGAATTCACATGGTAGGATTTGTAAAGAATTTATTCGTAAATTAGGATGGAAAATAAGTATTTGGTCACCTCAAACAAGGAAAATCTCTGGCTCTCACAGACCTGTAACGTCTTCTGTAAGAAGCTTTTCTGTCCCCCACTCGTTACCTGTATGGATGGCGCCTGTTTGAACTCATCATCTGTATAAAAGACACCTGTCCACAGCCTCAAACAGTCAGACTCCAAACTCCGCCATGGCCAAGACCAAAGAGCTTTCGAAGGACACCAGGAAAAGTATTGTAGACCTGCACCAGACTGGGAAGAGTGAATCTACAATAGGCAAGCAGCTTGGTGTGAAAAAATCAACTGTGGGAGCAATCATCAGAAAATGGAAGACATACAAGACCACTGATAATCTCCCTCGATCTGGGGCTCCACGCAAGATCTCATCCCGTGGGGTCAAAATGATCATGAAAAAGGTGAGCAAAGATCCCAGAACCACACGGGGGGACCTGGTGAATGACCTGCAGAGAGCTGGGACCAAAGTAACAAAGGTCACCATCAGTAACACACTACAACGGCAGGGAATCAAATCCCGCAGTGCCAGACGTGTTCCGCTGCTGAAGCCAGTGCATGTTCAGGCCCGTCTGAAGTTTGCCAGAGAGCACATGGATGATACAGCAGAGGATTGGGAGAATGTCATGTGGTCAGATGAAACCAAAGTAGAACTTTTTGGTATAAACTCAACTCGTCGTGTTTGGAGGAAGAAGAATACTGAGTTGCATCCCAAGAACACCATACCTACTGTGAAGCATGGGGGTGGAAACATCATGCTACGGGGCTGTTTTTCTGCCAAGGGGACAGGACGACTGATCCGTGTTAAGGACAGAATGAATGGGGCCATGTATCGTGACATTTTGAGCCAAAACCTCCTTCCATCAGTGAGAACTTTGAAGATGAAACGAGGCTGGGTCTTCCAACATGACAATGATCCAAAACACACCGCCTGGGCAACAAAGGAGTGGCTCCGTAAGAAGCATTTGAAAGTCCTGGAGTGGCCTAGCCAGTCTCCAGACCTCAACCCCATAGAAAATCTGTGGCGGGAGTTGAAAGTCCGTGTTGCTCGGCGACAGCCCCAAAGCATCACTGCTCTCGAGAAGATCTGCATGGAGGAATGGGCCAAAATACCAGCTACTGTGTGTGCAAACCTGGTAAAGACCTATAGTAAACGTTTGACCTCTGTTATTGCCAACAAAGGTTATGTTACAAAGTATTGAGTTGTATTTTTGTTATTGACCAAATACTTATTTTCCACCCTGATTTACGAATAAATTCTTTACAAATCCTACCATGTGGATTCATGGATTATTTTTTTCACATTCTGTCTCTCACAGTTGAAGTGTACCTCTGGTGCAAATTACTGACCTCTGTCATCATTTTAAGTGGGGGAACTTGCACAATCGGTGGCTGACTAAATACTTTTTTGCCCCACTGTACCTGCCCACAATTCACAAGAACAGCTAATCTCCCTGTTGTATTGATCATCTAATGGGTCATCACCCAAATTCTGCAAAATTGTGGTTTTGCAGTCTGTGAATTGTGATAGATTGTGAGGCAAATAAGCTGCTACGTCACTGAAGCTCTGGTTTAATGTGGTGCAGATCACTGAGCAGCCACTGGGAAGGCCACTGAGATGGAGGGTGCGCTTGGCCTGCAGTAACATTTAGGTTGATGTCAAAGTAACATCCATATCAACCCAAGGATCCAAGATTTCCCAGCAGAACTTTGCATTTTAATGAGAATATCAATGTAATTTACTTGGTCCACCAGTGATTTTAACATCATGTCGTGTTTTTAATTTACATATCTACTCTAAGGGTACAATTCTATTGTTAGCTTAACCACAAGCTTCTGTAATTTGTCTTTTTCTCATTTTTTATAATCTTGAATGTAATGGTACTCACACAGTGGTATTCAAACAGTGACCTCATTTCCAGAGCCTTAAATGATATCTAGTTTTTAAGATTTATGGGGTCCTTAGGAACTTTTTTGTAAAGCTCTTTGTGAGTTGCACATAATTTCACAAAGATATCTTCACTATTTTGGATAGTTGGAGACCATCTCTTATCACTTAATATGAGATTTTGATTATTTTAGGAAAATAAGATGGTGTAATTAAGATTTTTAAACAGTTTGCAGTTGAAAGAACTACATTAATCTGTTTATGATAACCTATTAAAGTAATGAATTTTTTTTTTTTAAATGGAAAGATGTTTAATAGTTACCCATTTGTCCAAATAGCATGGTTTGACTTGCATTACATCTCACTGTGATGTAAATGTGAACCCTTTTTTTTTTTTTCTCTGTTTTTCTTTATTTTCCTGCAAACAGATTTATTCTTAAAATTCACCAAGAGCCAATTAATGAATACTAATTATTAGTTGGAGGATGACCTTAAATTGGTTTCCATTCAAAGGTAGGAATAGTGAGAACTATCATCAGTTTCGTAGCCAGGCTAGAGAAGAATTAAAAAAAGAGAGATAAAAAAATTAATCGGTTAATGTAAAATTTATATTCATTCACTGTGGCAGCTTATTCTGCCCTGTCATGAACACATAACTGAACAATTTGCATAGTAAATGCAAGATGCTTGCATTGTTAATCTCAACATTGCATGTGAGTCACACCGTCATATATCTAAAGAATGGAAAGAAAATTAGTTGAATGTGATTATTCATTTCGTGTGTGTGTGTGTGTGTGTACTTTGCTGGACATAGTTTTTGTTTCAGGCAATTGGTCTTTCCTCCGTGTGTGTTCTGCCAGACTGAGAAAGAGACAGAGAGAAAGCATGGATGTTCTGGGACAAACCGATCCACAGTGGCCTAGTTTCCCTCACTCATGCCAGCGACTCAACTAAAGTCTTCTGCCTGGCTGACTGTGGGGTTGGTCACTGTGGATAAAACATGTGGACAGAGCCAGAATACACATTGGCGTAGTTATTTTTCAGAAAGGATGGACTGTAATTACATTAGCACATTAATTGCATTTGTGATTTTATTATTTGTCCTTTTTTATCTTATTCAGTGGTTATTTTATTACTTTTTGAGCATAATAAGGCAATGAAGGACCTGATGGATGAATTGAAAAATTCATTTGTCTTTTATTTGAGATGTAATGTCGGATTAAGCTAGACTGATTTCCAAAATGCTTTTAACACACGATTTTATCCTAGAGTGCAAAGGGATGGATCCATGTGCCATAAATAAGGCAACAAAAGAATTCACACTGTGGACAGTTTTTATCTGTTAACCTCTGCATGTACAAAAAGTATTTGCCTCCTTCTTAATTTCTATGAAATATGTCACACTCAACTGTTTCAGATCATACAACAATTTTTTTTAGACAATGATAACCTGAGTAAATATAAATATAAAATGCATTTATAAATTTTGATTTCATTTATTATTGGGGGGGGGGGTTTACCAAATTCCCCTGGGTTTACGTGAAAAGTAATCGTGCCCATGAATCATGAATTAACTGATTAACCTCTAAGAGCTCATCGACTCAAAACAACATCTAAAGAACTTCAAAAGCATACCAGCAAACCCACCTCTGAATGTCTCAATAAAAGCAAGTTCTGCAAAGAAGAGTGGGACAAAATTCCTCCAACGTGATGTGAAAGACTCACTGCCAGTTATCGCAAACGCTTGACTGCAGTTCTTTCTGCCAAGGGCAGAACCACCAGTTATCAGGTTTTGGGGGGTAGTTACTTTTTCACACAGGGCCAGGTAGGTTTGGATAAATTTGAAAACATTACTTAAAAATGCGTTTTGCATTTACTTGGGTTACATTTGTCTAATATTAAAATTTGTTTGCTCTGAAATTTTTAAGTGTGACAAATGTGCAAAACACCAAAAAATTGGGACGGGAGCAATTTTTTCTTTTTTTGTTTTCACTGCACTGTAGATGAAGACACTATGTTTTCAGAAAAATTAAAGAAAGAGTGGAAGTTATAATATCATACCAGTACTGAAGGCTTTTGACGAATTTTGAAGATTATATATCATAATTTTCATTTTTTTTTTCTCCACCACGGTGTGTTTCCCAATTTTCTGAAGTACTATAGGTGCAGCTTGTTGTGGAAGTTTATTGTTTATGGCTGTGGTTGCGTATTCAGGTTTGTTGGTTGTGAGAAAAGCATTGATGAGTCATCTGACACTTTTCTGATCTGTCGTTTGTAGTTTGTTCACAAGGCGCCAATTTGGCTACGAACACTCACGCAGTACTCCCCGAGCTGCAGTGAAACTGTAAAAAAAGTGCAACACAAGACCGTTTGTCTTCAAAGTAAAGGTTTTTACTTTACAATGTTTTGGGTGCAGCAGAACTTTTACTTTGAAAGCATTTCTCTAATTTTGTACGCTCATAAACAATCAAAAGGAGGTTTTTGGTCCAGTACCCTTTTTGCAACTGATTTCAGCTATCAAGCACTCATCAAACAGCTGGAGATTACACGTTTGCGGTTGCTGACCGGTATTTAGACCTGTGTGACTGATAGGCCTCAGATGTCTTATCAGTGGGAACTATATGGATGGATACTGTTAAAGTACACGAATAAGTAAAGCTATTAATTTGCCTAACATGTCAGTCTCAAGAAAGTCTTTGAAATAGTCATAAAATAAGTGAATTTGTGTTCATGGAGACCAATTACACTGAGCCACACACTGAAGGCATTAGGTGAATTTCTCATAAAATTTTATATGACAGCTTGTGAAATAGTGATGAAACTGTATCTATTCATTACTGAAAAATAATACGAATTGTACCACTTTTATTTTGACAGCGTAACAAAGTGTGGAGCAGGAGACAGGATGTGGTGATAAATCACTCATTATTTATTTAAGAGACCCTAGTTACCTTAGATTGGTCGACCACCATTCTTAATAAAGGATATGCTGCTGGAATGAGATAAACTAATGTGTTTTACGCCCTTTTCCTTAAGACCAGGCTGGTTGTTATTACATATTTTGTGCATTGGTACTTTACTTAAAGAAATTTCGATTTAGTTCAGCTGAATTTGTTAAAGGTTTTAAATATCGGCTTGGTAGTCGATTCATCTCAGCTGGATATGGTCACAAGTTTGAAACTTCTCTGTTACTCTTGGTTTCGGGGCAGATCTATAGGCAGTGGCCACACATGAAAGTGAATTATTCTCTTTGAGGTAACACACCCAGCATGGGCAGCTAGCAATACTATCTGAGTGGCTCAGCATGTGGTGAGGTTGATGTGTCAGGCGGTGCCATTTAGCCCATCACTTAGCTGAGTGTGTGTCAGGGTTGGTGTGTCCGACTGTGTGTCTGTCTGGTACATAGTGTGCATCCACACCTGTGGCTGGGACTGCTGCCCTTAATCAGTCCTAATCAAGTACATTGATTCATCTCCATTTGATTCACACTTTTAGACAGGAACATGCACGTACACATACACAAACACACGCATGACACCCCACCACTGGTTGTGAGGCCCAACACTTCTAAGGAAGAAATCTGATCTCATCCTATGTTACTGTGCCATCAGCTAGGCATATCATATTCTACTTAACCACATGTAGAGAAGTTTTTAAAAGGAATAAACTCCTGAACTGATGAAGTGGTTTGAGGGAGCGGTGAAACGAAGAGAGAGTGTTAGCTGCACGTTAACTGGAGAGGGCTTGTCAAAGCGAAGGATCTGGAGAATATGGAGTAGCCGTTTTTCTAAGAAGTACGAGCAGGGCAGGCATCCCAAGATTCCCTGCATCCTGGTCCCAGCTCTGGGGTGGAGGAAGCTGTTTACTCTTTCTACAGTATCTCTCACTGCTGACGTCGGCGCACCGAACAATGTCATCCAATTTCCTGTTTTTCACTTTAGTGGAAAGCCACTCTCCCAGTGTGTATGGTCTAGTGTGTGTGTGTGTGTGTGTGTGTGTCTGTGTCTGAGACAGAGACAGAAGAGCTGGTGGTCTGGAGGAGAGGAGGAGGAGATCTATAGGGCCGGATACACTGGAAGCAGGATATAGGGTCAGAAGCAGCCCCACTACGTAAATACATTAGGTGTATCAAAAGAAAGTGGCAGCAGGACTTGCCTTGTGCAATAGCTAGATTCTTGTAATATTTCAAGATCACAATCATGAGAGGGTCCATGCCAGGCTTCATGCTATGCTCTGGTAGGCACTCGGTGAGATAAGTTGGTGAGCTATTAGGAACTACTGGCCAATAGGGTTAGCCATGTGTTACATATTATGAGACAGATGGTTTATCTAATCATGTGATGGATATTCTGTTTTATACCCATCATGACCACCTACAGGTTCTTTTTTTAGCTCTGGTAAAACAACAGCTTCCTGTGGTTTCACTTTGTAGTCCATTAAATGCTATTAAATCAGGAAATGTGTAGGTTTTCACATTAAAAGAATCAGTAAATATGTGTGACTGTGAAAATTGTTTGCTCATTGGCTAACAACTTATAGCATGGATGATCCTCATTTTTAGTGCGACCAAGATTGTCAAAATAAGTATGATTTTATTTATTTTACCTTTTACCAAGAACCTGAGCCCATAAACTCATCAGGAAATGTTTGGCACAAGTTGAGACAGAAAGCCAGTTTTCCGTAGATTTCTTTAAGCAACCACAGCTACAGCCATCTGGTGGTCTTCAGATAAAATATAAGTTTAAGGCACTTATGCGTTTCTCTTTATGCTATGGCATAATTTTTCAGACCCTACTTTTATATACCTATGACTTCAAAGCTTCAAAACAGGATTTCGGGTGCCAGTGGGTGAAATCATGGTAGCTGAGTAGCTGTCTATGGTTGACAGCTGAACGGTTATTAAAACAACTCACAGTAGGTGCTTGTGTATACACTGATCTGAAGTCAGTTTGAAAGGATTTGGGTATAAATGGTCACAGTGGTGGGGTGGTTTTTGAAAATGTGTTTTATTCATTGTATATTTTCTTGCAATGTAGGTTTACCCATAGATTAAAACAAAGAAAAAATCAGGGGTACTGCAGACTGTCTTAAATACTTCTCTAGATGACTGCAGATGCCTAGTAGCTGTCATGTTTGGTCATATTGGCCCAAACGAACAAAAAGGTGTGATATCACACGATATAACTTTCTTTGAAGTGGCCAGCCTGCAAAATGGCCTCTCAGTGAATGAAAAAACAGACGCAGTTCTGTGAATTTTAGTGAAAATTGTTTTTAGGAACTTGTCAAAGTGGGTTAGAGGGCCTGAAGATTCCAAGTTCACCATGTGCCAACTGGTGTGTTGTAATTTGATTTTGCTCATGCTCGTATATCGACATAATGTGACCCGGGCTGAGTGTATCAGATTTTGGCCATGATGTTACTGATCTACATTAATTCAGCATCTGTACTGAGCTGCTTTAGTCACTGTGTGCTGCTGACTCAGTGTTTGGTACCACTGCGTGTCTGGCTGAAAAATTACTCCAATAACTTTACAGATTGCCATACATACTGAAAATATTGAGGGATAAGATTTGATCATGGTGCTTAAAACTAAAATAACGGCTTATTTATGTGTTTATTTAGTTGTGGTTTATACTTCAATAAAGCACAAATCGTGACAGCTTTCAAGGATAGGTAAAGAATAGGTAAACCCATTACCTATTCTTTAATATAACATCCCTTATTTAATGCTTACCCAGTGTAAATCCTAAATAGAATTTTCTCAGATTACTGCAAAATAATTACTTATTGGTAATTAAAATAACCCGCCAGCTTTTTAAAAAATATTCTCTAACATTTGATTATAATGAAAACTTTTTTATATTAATAAACAATATTTATGTGAAAGAAACACTTGAACCATTCACTTAGGTTTTGTTTTTTTTGTCTAATAACTGTGTCTCTGAATCAGTCAGCAGGAATTTGTATTAAGATTTGTAGAGAGATGACGTGATAATATCATCATGAAGGCCCCGTGTACACATGCATGCATGCGCGCACACACATGCAGGCACAGACTCTGACACAAACACAGATTTCCCAGTGTGACTGGTATAACGTGGCAGCATATAGGGCGGGACATTGCTTACCTGGGTGCGCACACTGTGTCTGTACTGCCAGGCTGCCTGGCCTATATGCTCACTCACTTCCCCTGTTTTGTTTGCTCCTGGTTGAGGGCCAACATGATGTTTGCAGGATGCAAATGCTTGTCTGAATGATTCATTGCAGTGTGTGCGTTTGTGTACTGTACAGGAGAAGTATGTTGCCTGAAGAGGCTGGCAGACTGGTTCAGGTGTGTGTGTGTGTGTGTGAGAGAGAGAGACAGACAAGGGCTGGCTTTGTGAGTTACACAATCTCAGCTGCAGTTGTATTTGTTGTATCATTGTCAATTGAAGACAAGTCTCTCCAGGATGGTGAGACTCTGGTGTGTTACTGCTTGTGCTACGCCTCAGCTAGCTGGATACTTTATAGCCAAATGCTACACACTAAATGAGTTGTATATAGTACTGTATGATTTATTGAAAGATAGCATATGAGGCAGAAATTTAGTTTGTACAATTCTTATGAGATTGAAAGTCAGCCTGAACTCTCTTAGGGAGCTTTCTTGTCATTTCTCTAAGTAGTTGTCAGGAATAGTTCTCCACACTTTCTGAAGGACATTCAAAGCTCTTCTTTGGATGTTGGCTGCCTTTTGTTCTCTTGTCTGTCAAGATGATCCCACACTGCTTCAATAATGTTGAGGTCCGCGCCCTGGGGAGGCCAATCCATGACTGACAGTGTTAAATTGTATTTTTCTATCCAGGTATACTTTTACTGTATTGGCAGTGTTTTAGGGATCAGTGTCATGCTGAAAAGTTAAAATGTTGCCAATCAAAAGCTTTCCATATACTATTGGGTGTTGGATCAAAATCTGAATGTTCTTCATTCATAATTCAATCAGTTTTGACAAAATCTCCAACACCACTGACTGAAATGTGGCCTCAAACTATATTTACAGTGTACACTCATGTACTGTTATTCCTCTCTCCTGACATGCTGATGTCAATTTGAACCAAAAATTTCTAATGTGGATTCACCACTCTATAAGAACTGTTGGCACTTATTTTCAGTTCTTGTGTAATTTGGCATACCTGAGACTTTTCAGACTCCATGTTTCCCTTCCTTGAGAATTACTTCTTGACAGCCATCCCTCCACTGAGACCATTTCTGATGAGACTTGTCCAGTTTCCCAGTTTCCTCTTTTACAGCTATAATACACACCATGTTTTCAGCTAATCACTCACTTGTTGTTGAAAAATTGTATTTTATGGCTGTCAAATTTTTGACAGATTCAACTAAAGGAATGGGAACAAATTATGTATATTATTTCTAACCTAGGTTGCCTGTTATGTGTAGACCCAGCACTGCTTTATTGCTTGAGTTAGATGCCTTTTTAATGATTGAATAATTCATAGACCAGTGCTAAACTGCTTCAAAAACAAAAAAAACCATTCCCCTGAAAATGGTCAGGTACAAAGACTGGACTGGAAATAAGTGAAAAAGCTGCTAGTGTCCAAAGAAAAACTTTGAAAGACCTTCAGAAAGTCTGGAGAACTGTTGCTCGAGACCACTTTTAAAAAATTACAAGAAAATCTGGCTTCTTAAAAACAAAATGTAAAGAAATGAGGGGTAATTTTTGCGCTGTACTGTGTACTTTACATAAGATAAGATAAGATAACCTTTATTAGTCCCACACGTGGGAAATTTGTTTTGTCACAGCAGGAAGTGGACAGTGCAAAAGTTATGAGGCAAAAATTAGAATACAATAAGAATAAATACAGTACACAACTGTACAGAATAGAATAAAATAAAATACTATATACAGTAGAATAAAATAAAAATAAATATACAATAAGATAAAAATAGAATACAAATACAAATACTATATACAACTGAGTAAAAATACAACGATGACAGAAAGGATTATTGCACTTAGTATTATTGCATATGTATGGATGTGTGTGCTTGATCAGTTAAAGTCTTTATTATGGAGTCTGACAGCAGTGGGGAGGAAAGACCTGCGAAATCTCTCCGTCCCACACCGTGGGTGCCGCAGTCTCCCACTGAAGGAGCTGCTCAGTGCATGCATGCATCTCGGTGTCATTTACCCAGCTGCAATCAAAACAAGAGAGAGAGTTCTGGTTCATTCTCATGGCAAAATGAAATGATTGAAGCAGAAGATGTTATTTGCTCTGGCATGAGGGCAAAGAAATCTAGCAACAAAATAAACTAGATGTTGTTGAGCTAAACCCTTCTAGAAGAGCATGGGTTTATGATGTTTCTATATGACTGTGCAAAAATGTAGCTGGACACTTCTTTATGTGTGCGCATACCACATCAGGCTATTTTGCTACCAGATCCTAGTTCATGTGAAAGATCAGATGATCACAGAGCATCACAGAGCTTGTAGCCTTTCTGGTCCCATACTTCTTGTTTGTGGTCAGCTACAACAAACAGCCTAGTGTCATGATGATGTCAGTTTGGCTACAACCCAGGGCTAATCAGCTTCCCCCCCTCTTTGTTGTTTCATGGAGCTTTCAGAAGGCTTACAATTTAGCAAGAAGTGATTTACTGCAGCCCAGCACACTCTGAAATTCCTCTCTGTATTCCTCCTCACATGTGTAGATTGTTTACGGAGAAGAGGAATTCTAGAGGGATGGCGGTCCGCAAGGGGCTTGGTTGCTATGGTTACTAACCCCTGAGCTGGGTTCCATTTAGCAGGAAGGAAGCTAAATTATTTGCAGACAGAAATGAGAAAGCTCATGTAAGGAAAGTGTAATGAGTGAAAAACCTGTAAGTGTGATATTTGCCCTTTAAAAAAAAGTTCTTTCAAGTCTCCTGTTTAGGAGAAATTGGATGACTAAATTTCAAACATTTGTTTTAATTGAGTTGGTGATGAGAGAAGTATGCAGGTATGTAATACCAATTATATAGAAACACAATACAAGGTTATGCAATTTAAAATTTTGGAGTGCAAAAAGGTTTTGCACTCCAAATTTTGCAAATCTTTTTTTTTTCTTTTAAAAAGTATCTTGATTATTAATTAAGAAAAATCAAAATTGGTTAAAAGATATAGTGTGAATGTTAAAGAGGGTTAGAGGTAGTGTTATATTTCTAGTTGAACAGAAGTAAAATGTAGCGTCAACTGAAAATATTACTTGAGAAAATACTTGTTTATATTTCACTGCTGTCTTTAATGAGATGTCAGATAAGTACATTTCAACATGTTGCCATATCTGTTATATTTAATAGCTCATACTTTAATACCTTTTAGAAATGTTGTTAGATTTCCTTATAAAAATTTTAAACTGATGAGAATGTGTTTCAGAAAAATGAGTTACTGTTGTTTTGTTTTTTAAACAGGCTAAGCTCCTGATCTGTTGTTTTCATATGAAACAGTATCAGTGAATGATTTATTTATTTTTTATTCATGAGCAAAATATAAGTGAAATCACCATTTAGGATCACTTGCAGTGTATTTCTTTGTCTGTGAATCAATAAACAATAATATTTACATATAATATGTGATACATTCCTATGGCATTACAGCAATTTTTTTTTTCTTGGTTAAGTATGCATGGTCAGCTTGTAACAATGAATATAGTTATTTATGTCAGTGCTTTCCTGCAATATTAAGGCCAGAAGAAAAGATAAAGGTGTGACATTTTGCTTAACTTTCTTATTTCTGGGAAATTACTGGGATCTATGGAACCATTTTAAACTGAATGAGTGAAATGCTTTTTTTCTGATATTCTTCTAATGCCTGTATTCTTTTTGTTATCTTTCAGACCACATTAACAGAGGTGCAATTCGGACCAATGAAGTTATTTAAAGACCCACTTCAGGTATCGTAAAACAATAACTAACATGACTGACGCTCCTGTGCTTGAGTGTTTGAAGGCCTTCCGCGAACAACACGAGTGCTCCAGGAAAATATTCATGTCCATTCATTAAGAAGCTTTTAGCTAAGTTGTAAAGCAAAACTTGGTGTGACTGTGAATATTTGGTGGAGTTGTTTTTTGCATTTTAGTATTTAAAAACTTTTGCTTGGAGTTTGGTGGAAATTCTTAAAGACCCCACAGCATGTCCCATGCAAAGATTCGAAAAGAGGAGAGATGGGCATTAAAACTGTTAATGGGCCTATTGTGTGCAGTACACCCCTGGGTTGTCAAGGCAACAAGGCCAAACATTTGTGACGAAGAGCATACCATAATGAACAATGCACATTATGGAACAGCTGCACAGAGGGTCCATGGACCGGTTTCATCGCTGCCGACATTCTCAGATGTTCAGTGGGTCATTATACAGTTCGTGTGCGTTCCCTCGCCATATGTCGCTGCTGTTGTATAAAACCTCAGAAACGTCAAGCTTTCAGCCATTTACGCAGTGTGGTGTGGTCTTTTTGTTTGTTTTTGTTTCTTCAGGGGTTTTGACATTTATTTTATTGTTTTTATTAGATTTGTTTAAGCAGAAATAAGAATTTACTGTCGTTCTACCCAGTAGAACATACACGGATTATGAAAAGAGGATAAAGTGAAGTGGCTGCAGAAATGCCTTAAAACTGCATTTTTGCTAGTAGCTAGCAGGGGGCAACTCATCTGGTCCCAAAAAGTAATTGTCCAGTTGTATAGAAGGTTTTACAGTCGCATGATGTATATCTGTCCGCCATCTTGGACGTATGACAGTGTAGGATCTCTAGCCACATGGGCCTAGAGACTGATCGTGACCCCCTGATGGCGGAAAGCTAGGGAATAATTTATGTTTGCCAGTTGGCGAAGAACCACCTATGATTGCTTTGGTTGCTAGCATGTTGCAATAGTTTGCATGGAAGACACTGATTTGTCTGCAAACACTTGCCAACTACTCTTCAGGCAGTAGTGAAACTGAAAAGTGTGACACAAACCTTGAAACATGTTTGCTGCAGTGCTGAGGCACTGTTTTTAATGTGAAGGCAAACATTTCCCATTTCGGGTTTCTATTTTTTGCTACTGCTCTGCTAGTGGTTAGCAAGTGTTTGCAAATAAGTCTGCATTTCTTATGCAAACTACAGGTGATCACAGAAATCTGCTAACAGCCAAAGCAATAAGATTGAGGTTTTTGGTGCTGCACCTAAGGTGCAACTAAGTTTACCTAGCAACATTTAAGGAAACCCCTGTAACTGTTGGTTGCAATGACGCCATGCAGGAAATCTCTATAAGAAAGCGCTCAAATGTATTGATGAAATAATGAAATGATATTCTCAGTTGCTAGTAAATCATGGCTCTGCATACAAAAGAATACAAGGTTAAGCTATGTATGCTTTAGGGTGTGGCTACAAGATCAGAGTGAACCTGCATTGTCCCCAGGCTTCTTAGTCAGAGTCACCCTGTGCTTGTCACACCCTCTTTTAAAAGGCCAAAATGGAGATGACTAAAGGACTCATGTCGAAGCCTCAGACATACCGCATGAATGAAAATAGACTAGTTGCACAGCTGGGGCATAGCATGTAACATGGTGCATTTTTACAAAAATAAAATTGCAACAAATTCTCATAACAGTGATGGTTTGAAGGTGCTGGATATATTAGAAGTCGTGCATTGTAATGACACATATAAGTGCACAGACTGCTTCATTGTCTGATGCGCTCCACAGTGACCACAGTAGGAAAGCGAGGTAGAGAGATATCCCCTTCCTGTTTTTGTCACTCACAGCTGATCCTGTCATTCCCTCCTCCTCTCTGCTCCTCCTCTTTTCTCGCGGTCCACAGGATCTGGCCGGGCCCTCTGTTTTCAACAATGATGTTTTCTAGACTGAGTGATCAGACTCTGCCAAACCGCTCACTACCCCCTTCAAACTATTTTTTCCCCTCTGGATGTCATTGTCTGTCTGCTACTTTCTCTTTCTGGTACATCTGACTCTTTGGAGCATGAGCAGGGTATCCTGATTTTCAGAAAAAAATTTTCTTTAAATGTCCTTTAAGATTATAGATTTTATTTTTCCCTATCAGCTGTAACTGGTTTTGTTATTATAAGCAAGGCATATCTGTCTAGGCCCAGGAAGAATCCCCTAAGCAGACCTTATCGTGGCCTATATTGCCCCGTTCTTCCAGCTCTGCAGGAATGTTGACTTTTCTACCAACATCCCAATGTGGAATTCTGATCTAATTCCCTGTGCGTACCGAACATAGCTCTAGGATTCAGAGGTGATGTATTTATGACCCGGACACTTAATGCCGCTTGTAGGAAAAATGCTCACATGAGAAATATGGCTTGGATTGGCAACACCTCTCTCAGACATAAGGACTCAGTGCTTCGAGCCTGAGGCTATGTTTTGCTACTTAAATAATGCCATGCCAATTGTCAGCATGAATGAGAAAGACAACTGTCCAAACAGCCAATCCTCTATCCCCTCATTGTGTGGAGGACAGAGCTTCTACTTTTCTCAGCAAAATCAGGTCTTTGTATCCTAACTCAACCTTACAGGTGTGATGCAAACTTAAAACTGCAGAACAAGCTTTCTTTTCTTTACGTTCACACTGCTCCCTGCCAACAGTTGGAGATGACGTCTGTTTGAGAGGGTGACTCATGAATCTACTCTTAGTGCGGCACTGCTCTTGGAGGCAGGCCTAATGCTCTGGTCCAGTATTTGCGCATGTAATGGGGTTATTTGAAAGTACGGTGGCAGAGAGAGAGAGAGCCTATTCTCAGGTTTGACGATAGCAGCAGCAGCTCGTTGGGCCACAGCCTTGGCAGACTGGTGGAGGGGCCCACAGCCAGTGAAGGCCACCGGGATTAATTGTGCTATAGCTCATGGCAGCAGACAAGAAAATCTCATGCATCTGAGTACAAGCTGATCAATCAGGGCCTACCCACTGGAGACCTGAGGTCACACTGCAGGCTGATTGTGGTCATTTGCATGTGTCATTCAAATGTGACAGTGATGTTTTGACAATTCGGATCCCAAATCCCTGTAGCCATTTTAATTTTTTTATTTTTTTGCTACAGAACTGATGATATAGGGCCAGGGTACATCATTTGTGATTAATCTAATTTCCTTAATGGAATCACAACTTCATGACGATTTGCACGGGACTTCTCCAGGGTTGTGCAATAAATCTTTTCAGATTCCTTTTAATAATGCAGCTACTCTGTAGTTGTCACACATCCAACCAGTAGAGCATAATTTCATAGACTCACTTTGTTAAAAAAAAAAAAAAAAAAAAAAGACTGATTATATGAATCAACAGAATCATTATCACAATTCTTTAGGTCAGATGTTTGAGTGCCACAGTAGATTTAGTCCATAGACTTTATATAATGGTATTGTCCTAATTACTCCCTTACTATTTGGATAATATCAATTACTAGTAAAAAAAAACAAAACCCAAAAAACCCCAATAATATTTGAATCCATCATGGCGTCACTCAATGGTTTTTGAAGTTCTGTTCCAAAACCTTGAGGGTGGCACTATGGCTGGCACCACCTTACTTTTAGAACCAGGACTGACAGCCACTTCTCGGTCCTTAATGTTTCGTAAATATAAGCCACGATGAATTTTACACAGCAGAGATGTTTAACAAGTGTCCGGCACTTTAATGTAGACTTATCATTTACCCACCGAAGGTTGCCACTTGCATGCTTTTGTCTTTGTTGTCCATGCTAGCAAACAGAGTGTAAAATCTGTTTGCATACATCATTTCTTACTTAGGAGACTCTTTTAATGTGTTCGTTTTTACCCCTCCTCATTTATTATTACACTGGAATATTAACTGTGGTACTATTAGATGTCTTTTATATTACCATATGTGCTTACCCGTGTCTCTTTTGCAGGTACTTTTAGTTTTTGCCAAAGAGGATAGTCAGAGTAATGGCTTCTGCTGGGCATGCGAGAAGGCCAACTTCAGGTGCAGCATGGCGCGAACGCCGGAGTCGGCTCTTGAATGCTTCTTGGAGAAGCATCATGACCTCGTCATCATTGACCACAGACATTCCAGACACTTTGACGCTGAAGCACTATGCCGGTAAGCAAGCTCTCCCATCATCTGTTTCTTTGAGTGATGCGGTGTAGTGATCTGCAGCTTTGTTTTGTCCAGTATACCCGCACAGCTCTTTGCAGATGGTCAAGTATCTATTCCTCTTGCCATTTCTTTTTTTTATTTTTTAAAGCTAGATGTCATTTAGCATTATTGGTGATATGAACATTGATACTTTTAAGCTGAGCTATCAGTGATTGACCAGTCAGGAGTTGAGTTTGCATTCAAATATCACTACCTCGTAAACTGTGACCATTTGTTCGGGCCATTACTTACTGAGCCACTGACTTATTGCTATTTTAGCTGTTTATACCCAGTTTCCACTAGCTTCACATCATTTACACCTCTTTTTTTTAATCAACTTTTTCCATTACTTTTTTGCAGACTGTTTAGACATGCTTTGTAAATTGTTTTTATGCACTCTAGATCGTAGGACCGAGATAAAGTTGTGCATATAAATTTACTTAATCACGCTGTGATTTTTGTTTTAACCAGCACAGCTGAAGTGAATTTGTTAGTGGCTGTCCTCTAAGGGCTGTGACTGAACAATTATGGAACTACTTTTCATGTGTTACAGTGCATTTGGTACAGCACTGGTGATTATGACTCTATGTGGGGGTAAATGGCCAGCTCACTTTGGGTTCCCCGGCTACCACTGCGTGCTACCTAGTGGAGTCATGTCACTGAGAAATGAGCAGTGACTGCCTATACCACTCTCTATCTTTAGCCTCTGCTCAAACCAAAAACACATTGACAAACATTCATTTGCCCTGCCCAGCGTGTATGTTAACCCTATTCATTTTGGCCGATCCATATGTTCGGTGTACACGGGAACTAAAGGGCCTTTATGACCACTGGCTGGGGAAAACCACAGGCGGATGAGTGGCCCTGTACACTGCATTCTTTCAGAGGCCTCTGCCCGCTCATAGAGCTCCACCAGTGGGCTCTGCCTGCCTGCGAGAATCGGAGCGTGAAAAACTGAAAAATACATTGATTTGATGCCATGGGCTTTTCCACCAGCCTGCTTACCAGCTAAAAGGCTCCCTCTGTTTACATTCAGGTCAATTAGAGCAGTAAACTCTTCAGAAAACACTGTGATAGTCGCCGTTGTGAAAAGGTATGTAATCTCTTTCTTCCTTTTCGTCACTGTTTGAAATGATTGAAAATGCTTGGCTTGGAGCAGGTCCGTGTAACCCTCTGATGTTCTTTAAACAACTGTTTGTCTTGTCGATGTTTCGGTGCTTACACATGCTCTCCTTTTAAGGCCAGACAGAGAGGAAGCCTCTGTGATGCCACTGATCAATGCTGGCTTTAATAGGGTGAGTGACTCTGTCTTTAAATGTGTGTCTTCTACCAAATGCGTGCGTATTGATGTACTGATGCGTTTTAATCTATCGGTATATAAGGCCGGAGTCCAGATTTGGACTGTGCATGAATTGCAAGTGGGATTTCTTTTTTTGCCTTTTACCTGTGTTGCTCTGACTCTCAGAGATATGTGGAAAATGCCAATATGATGGCCTGCTACAATGAGCTGCTACAGTTGGAGCATGGAGAGGTGCGGGCACAGTTCAAATTGAGGTGAGTCACGCCATATCGGTGTGATGTCCTGTGCTGTAGTTAAATACACAGTGCCCTTATTTAAATGCTCATGCACTGAGAGCAAGGCATCGGAAAGAACATGCTGACTTTCAATCCCAGTTTTAACTCCTGCTACATTTTTCTTGAAAGTTAGTAAATGTTAAGCTACTTTTGCATTTCTTAACAATAATTCTGGTGCTGTTGTGTCTCTACACAAGGGCTGGCAATGCTATTTTCACAGCTCTAGAACAAAGCCAAGAGGCCATAGAGATCACTTCTGAAGATCAAGTTATTCAGGTGGGCTTTTGATAAACTTTTGCTTCTAGCTCAATTTTTGTCTCTCTCTCTCTTTTCCTGAACTTCCCTTCCGGTTTCTTCCTTTCACAATCTCTCCTGTTTAAGATCCTGTTTTCATTCCTGTCATCTGAATGACCCATAATACTATAGCCTGTGTTCTCATATTTACATATACAGTAGTATGTGTAGTATGTGCGAAGGTCTCGAGCTACCCCTCATTTGTTTATATTTTAATTCCAAGAATCCAGACTTTCTTGTATTTTTTTTAAGTGCTCTTGAGCAGTAATTCTCCAGGGTTTTTGAAAGTTGTGGATACACATACTGGACAACTCAACATCTAAAAAATTGAAATTATGTCTATAGGAACTTTGTTACTTGCAGCCTGTTGCAAAAAATAGATAATTTGTTCCAGTTTCTTTAAATTAATCTATGAAAAATGCTAAAGATTACATCATTTGACAGACATATTATTTTTGCACTAACAGGGTGATTCCCAAAGACCTATAAACCAAAGATTTTGCTTACCTTGGCATGGTGTGCAGTGTTTCCTTAGAAAAGTTGAGGAAACTCAATAAGTAGAGGAGAAAGAAAGAAGAAGGCCTAAAAGAAAAGGCTACAGCAGATGGACAGTATCTAAAGGTCATGTCCTTTAGAAAAGGCAAAGACGAAATCTATTTTTCAAGGGGGTAATAATAAGTCATAAATAAACCTATTATAATTATGATTATAAAAGGCCATTCTTAAAGGAGGGAAATGGGAGGGAAAAAAATTAACCAAGAACTGGACTGAAAATCAGTGTTTATAGAGTGATCAATCAAATTTTGACATCTTTGATTCATTTTAATTAATGATTTAATCACTGAGCACAGCCTTGATTTTATGTTTTTAACTGAAACTTGGTTGGACCAAAGTAACAGTGGAGCTGTTCTCATCGAGACGACCCCTCCTAACTACAGTTTTATCAGTGAGGTCAGGGCGAGCAGGAGAGGAGGAGGGGTTGCTGTCTTATTTAATGAATCATTTCAATGTAAGCAGCTATCTCCTGGAATTTTTCAGTCTTTTGAATATGTGGTTTTACAGCTGAAGGCCCCATCCAAAGTTGTGTTTCTTAATGTTTACAGGCCTCCCAAATACTGCACAGACTTTTTTAATGACCTTAGTGAACTGCTGTCTGTGATCTGTGTTGATTTTGACTGTGTAATTATTGCTGGGGATTTTAACATTCATGTGGACAACCCTCAGGACAAAGGGACTAAAGACCTGAGTAACACTCTGGGCAACTTTGGGCTGACTCAGCATGTAACAGAGGCCACACATAATAGAGGACACACTCTTGACCTACTGATCTCCAAAGGCCTGAGCATTTCAAAGGTTACGGTGTCTGATGTGGGCCTGTCTGATCATTACTGTGTTTTCTTTGAAAGTAAAATCTCAGCCCACACAAATATATCAACAACAGTGATCACAAAACGGTGTATAACTGAACACAGTAGTGCAATTTTTAACCAGGTCTTCCCATTAACACCTGACCTGCCCAGAGGGTCAGTCAATGAGCTCGTCAATAGCTTCAATGCTAACATGTTAAATGTAATGGACACTATTGCTCCCATTAAGGTGAAGGTTATCTCTGGAAGGAAAAAGTCTCCATGGAGAAACTCCACACTGGTGAAAAATGAAAAAAGAGAGTGTAGGAAAGCTGAGCGCAGATGGAGAAAAACAAACCTCCAGGTTCATTATGACATTTATAAAGAGAAACTTCACAATTATAATTTACAACTGAGGAATGCAAGGAGGTCCTACTTCTCTGACATCATCACTAAAAACAGCCATAATGCTCGGGTCTTATTTTCTACAGTTGACAGGCTAACAAACCCTCCTGTGTCAGTGGCAGCTGAACTTCATTCGACCATGGCCTGCAATGACTTTGCCAAATTCTTCACTGAAAAAATCCAAAAAATTAGACAAGCAATTGGTACATCAACAGCAGATCCAGGATATGTACTGTGTCCACCAAAAAACTGTTTAAACACCATGAAACAGTTTCAACCTATTAACAGCAAAGACCTGGAGGACATCTTAGGTCAACTGAACTCCTCCTCCTGCTGTTTAGATGTCCTGCCAACAAGTTTTTTTCAAAAAGGTCTCAAAGAGTTTAGAGTCAGACCTGTTACAGATCGTCAACTTTTCTTTATTATCAGGTGTGTTTCCAGAATCACTAAAAACTGCTGTAATCAAACCTATACTGAAAAAGGACAATCTTGACAAGACACAAATGAACAACTACAGGCCGATCTCAAATCTCCCGTTTTTAAGTAAGATCATTGAAAAAGCAGTTTCTCAACAGCTCAGTTACTTCTTAAAACAGAATAATTGCTACGATGCCTTCCAGTCAGGTTTTAGACAGAACCACAGCACTGAAACCGCTCTGACCAAAGTGTTTAATGACATATGTCTGAATACAGACAGTGGAAAAATGTCAGTCCTAGTTTTACTGGATCTCAGTGCAGCATTTGATACAGTTGACCACAACATATTACTCAAACGACTGGAGAACTGGACAGGTCTTTCAGGAACTGTACTAAACTGGTTCAAAACATACGTAGAAAACAGGAAATACTTTGTATCAATAGGTAACTTCACATCTGAGCAGACAAGTATCACATGTGGAGTTCCCCAAGGTTCCATCTTGGGACCCCTTCTGTTTAACATCTACATGCTCCCACTGGCACAGATTATAAACAACAACAAAATAAACTATCACAGCTATGCAGATGACACACAAATATATATCACAATGTCACCAGGAGACCGAGGCCCTGTACAGGCTCTTGGTAAATGCATTGAGGAAATCAATGACTGGTTGTGCCACAATTTTCTCCAGCTAAACAAAAACAAAACTGAGGTAATAGTCTTTGGCGCCAAAGAAAAACGATTACAGGTCACCAGAGAACTTCAATCTATACATCTAAAAACCACAAACCAGGCGAGAAATTTGGGTGTAGTGATGGATGCAGACCTAAACTTAGAAAAGCACATTAAGACAATAACAAAGTCAGCTTACTATCACCTCAAGAATATATCAAGGATAAAAGATCTGATGTCTCAACAGGACCTGGAAAAACTAGTCCATGCATTCATCTTTAGTAGGCTTGATTACTGTAACAGCATCTTTACAGGTCTACCTAAAAAATCAGTCAGACAACTACAGCTCATTCAGAACTCTGCTGCTCGAGTCCTCACTAAGACCAAAAAAGTGGACCACATCAGTCCAGCTCTGAGGTCCTTACACTGGCTGCCTGTCCGTCAGAGGATAGACTTTAAAGTTCTGATGCTGGCCTATAAAGCTGTGAATGGTTTAGGACCAAAATACATCAATGACCTCCTGACCCAGTATGAACCATCCAGATCCCTCAGGTCATCTGGATCCGGTCTTTTATCAGTTCCCAGAGTCAGAACCAGACACGGAGAAGCTGCATTCAGCTTTTATGCTCCTTATATCTGGAACAAACTCCCAGAAAGCCTCAGATCAGCTGAAACACTCAGTTTATTTAAATCCAGGTTGAAGACTCACCTGTTCTCAGCTGCATTTGAATAAAGCACCAAATCCACACTTTAAGCTTAAATTTCAAAACTTACATTTAACTACTGATTTTATCTACTGTTCTGATTTTATCTGTTTTGATTTTATATACTGTTGTTTGTTGTTTGTTTGTTAATTAGTTAGTTAGTTTATTTGCTTGTTTTAATCAATTTTAAATCGTGCTTTTTATTTGTTCTTGTTTCTAATGTCTCTGTAAAGCACTTTGAATCACCTTGTTGTTGAATTGTGCTATACAAATAAACTTGCCTTGCCTTGCCTTGCCTTAAGAGTTCAGATTGTGTTGAAGGATAAAAGGTGGTCATACCAAATATTGACTTTCAGCCTCATTAGAACTGTATAAACTCTGTTTTTCCCTTTATATACTGTGTTTCCATGTATGTTTGCACAGGTTTCAATAAATTGCTCCACCTGTTTCACTTTTTTCCTGGCAAAATATAAAGAAATTGGGGTTGCTCAAGACTTTTGTATCTTGTATCAGTAGAGGTAGTGGTCTTAACTCATGGTCCATCTTTTAAACAGCAGACAACAGTCTCTTGTTGCCTCTCCTTGACAGTATGTGAATCCTGCCTACGAGTCCATTATGGGCTACCAACAAGGCGAGCTAATAGGGAAGGAAATAATAGAAGTGCCTAAAAGTGAGAAGAATAAGCCTGATCTCCTTGAAACGATAAACTCCTGCATACGCAAAGGAAAGGTAAAGTGCATTTATCAAATCGTTTTATCGTTCGCATCTCACATTTCAGGTCATACACATTTTTTTTAAATGTAGTTTACTTCATCACAGACTTAATTTCATCAGGCAATATGTGAGGAGCTTTATTTCTGATTGGTTATACATATACAGTTTTGGCATGTCATGTGTGTGCTGTAAGTCTGCACCACCGGTCATCCAGTACCTCCGTTTCATGTGCATAAGAGCAGCGGTTGATGCCTGTGCTGTAATCTCACTACACAGAGAGCGAAGGTCAGTCGCAGACAGGCTAACAGCAGGAAGGGTCTTTTCAAGCTACTAAGGTAGTCTGTGTGGGGGGGTGACATGAAACAAGAGCACTGGACTCCAGGAGCGTGCCCCTTCCCCATTAAAGCAAGTGGCTGCCATCTGACATACACTGACCCACCTCCCCCCCTAATCTGCAGCGCAAACACCAACCGAGCTCCACACCTATTTATCGGATGTTTTCAAGTCTTATATTTTCAGTTTTTGTGATAAATGGTTAAATAATTGGTCACATGACTTATTTTTATGTTTTCCAGGAATGGCAGGGGATCTACTATGCCAAAAAGAAGAATGGAGACAGCATTCAGCAAAATGTGAAGATCACACCTGTAATTGGGCAGGGAGGGTGAGTGGATGTTTTGGAAATCTTGCTCCTGTAGTCTGATTTAATGTAAATGACCTGTTCAGCAACAGAATGATTACACTGTAATGATTATTGAGTTTAGGTTTCTCTTTTGTGTTAATATGCTTTTGTCTTTCACAGAAAAATCAGACACTATGTGTCTATCAACAGGCCTTTAAATGATAATAATAAGGTGAGATGTGTTTCTAGTTGTTAATGAAGAATGATGTGAGCTTTTTGCTTTTCATCATGTTGCTTTTCCACTCTGTCCATGCAGACTGATAAATCCAGTGAACGTGTGCAGGCAGAGTCTCAGACAGGTGAGGTCCATTAAATGCTGACCATATCCTCTGTTCAGTTAAAATTTGTGCCAGAAGTCACACAAGGTTCGAAGATTTGATGGCCAAGCTGCTGGTCATTAGAAAGATCAACATACAGTGCTTTTTTTTTTTTTTTTTTTTTTTTTTATAAGAATACATGCATTTGGGAGTTTTGTGAAGTCTTACTTTGGAAATATTTTAGCAAATATATTGCACCATGCCAGCAAAAATTATTGCTTTCTATAATCACAACCCAAACTTTAAACCTTAGATTAACAGAGTGTGCAGTCCTGCTTTATCTAGCTGAGAAATATCTCACGAGGAATGATTGTTTACCTTGAAAAGGTCATTCATATTTTCACTTTCTCTCAACTGGACTATTGTTCCTCGTTGTATTGTGGACTGAAGTGTAAGGCCAATTCACAGCTGCAACCGATATCAAAATGCAGCAGCTTGACTTCTGACAGGCAAACAAAACGGGGATCATATCGTTCCTGCTCACTGCGAAAAATTGATTTTGAAAATCTTCCTTCTTGTCTGGGAAGCCTTACAGCTACAAGTAAAAGTTGGTGAACTCTTTCAGATTACTGGAAAGTGCAAGTGACATTTAGCATACAGACAAACGGGGGGAAAGTTCCTACTGTTGATAAATTCAAATAAAATTCAATGATAATTAATGAAATAAACAAACAAGAGGGTGTTATCCAAAAGCACTTTCTGTGTAGCTAAAACATGATGAGATCTTTTCCCCTGATAGACTACTGTTGATCTAAAACAGTTTACAACCCCATCAACAAGCTACACCATTTTCTTCATTGCCTTAAAAACACACACTTCTTTTTTCTGTTGTTATTTCAATTATATTTGCATGTTTGAAATAAAATTATATCTTTTTTTAAAATGGATAAAAGTACAGATTTCTACATACTGAGAAATTTCTTCCTCTAACCAAAGATCAGTCATATTCCTGCCACATCTCAATTTTGTCTGCCTGCATTTGCTAATGAAAGGTGTTTTCTTCTCCCCAGACATACAATCCAGTAAGCACAAAGACCGGAGGAAAGGCTCTCTGGATGTAAGATCCACAACATCTCGAGGGAGCGATGGTGAGCGTGAAAGGAGACAGATGATGGAAACTCTGGGCGTTTCGTGTCAGCTTATGAAACATTCCCTATTGTCTGTTTACATCAATTGTTGATTGGATACACACACAAACACACTAATTAGAAAGTGGTTGGGGAAAACTGCTGCCTACCTAACTTGTGCTTGAACTACACAACTTTCACAGTTTGCTGAAAATCAATGTGATTTTTTTTTTCTCTCTTCTTCTTCCAGGGAGCTCACAGCGAAGGCACTCGTCAATGGCTCGTATCCACTCCATGACTATAGAGGCTCCCATCACTAAGGTGGGTACATTTCCTTCCTTGTCCCTGTCAGCCTCCATCATATGATTAGCACTTTGTTTTGATGTTTTGGATCTCATGACTGAACTCTTGGATTATAAAAATTGCCTTGACTGCCATGAGCACTTTTCGAAGAGCTACCAGCACTGAGTGTAGAGGTCACACACACTATGTTAAGAGTAGACAAGCTGATAAAATACCAGATTTTATGCACAAGACACTAAAACATGTTGGACGGGAATGACCTGCTGTTTTACTGGTTTATGCCGTTTGCAGGCTGGATAGTCGGAACAGAAAAAGTCCCCAGAGATGGGTCATATGACACACTGCTGTTCCTCTGCTGTATCATTTGACTGTGTAGTCAGTCCCTGTAGGCGTCATCCTCACCAGAATAAAGCGCTGATAGAACTGCGGGTACTGTGTGTGTTTATATGTGTGTATAAGCGAATTAACTGGAACTTCTGTTCTTGCACATGTTTGCTGACCTCGCCCATAGGTGCCCATTGCTAAAGCCGCCTCAACCTTCTGAGTAGAAATGAAAATATCTCTGCTTTTGAACTCCTATTTAAATACTAATTTACTTAAAGAAACATTTTGATATTGTACTGTTATTAGTTACTGAGCAGGAGCAGGTCATACAGACATATGAAAAAGAAAGTACAACCTTGACAGAGGGTGTACTATGTATCAGGAGATAAAGAATTATCTGTTCCTCAGCAGGTTTTGAAATTTGGTAAACACAACCCCAGATGGAAAACAAAACGTGACATATTAGATGGTAGCAGTATTTATTTAACAAAAACTAAGCCAAAATGCAGAAGGTTGCATGTGAAAAACAAAACAAAAGAAAACCTACATGCATGCTTACTTCTTACACAGGAAGATTGAAGTCCCAGTTTTGGCGGTTTACTGGTCTGGAGCATTCAGGTGTGCCAAAGATGAAAGACATCCGCAGTGATTGTAGAGAAGCAATTGTTGCTGCTGTGACGCTACATTGTGTATTATAGCTAGAGGAGTGCGCTGGTAATCTGCGAAACTGATGTTTGTTTGGTTTTTATTGTTTTTATTTTTTACAGAGGATCCATTTACTTTTCACAAATAAACAAAATTTGTACATTTCCAATGAGTCATCTAGCTGTATTTGTGACCCTTTTTTCTTTCCAATTTACACGTGTGTATGCCTGAAACTACAAGGGACAGAGCCTTTTTAGTCTGGCCCCAGAGGCTTTCAAATGGCCCAAATAAAGTGATGCTAGTTTAATGTGCATTGTTTGAAACACACTTTTATTGGAGAATTTATGATTATTTTGAAAGAATTTCTTTATTTTATTTGTACTTGGTTCAACGTACATGTCATTAATAATCATCATGTTTACAGGGGGACTTTTTACCTCTCCTGTATATACTACATCATAATAATAATAATAATAATAATGACGATGATAATACTTACAATATTTCATTACACAGGTAATCAACATCATTAATGCAGCACAGGAAAGCAGTCCTATGCCTGTTGCTGAGGCCTTGGATCGGGTACTGGAGATTCTAAGGACCACTGAGCTCTACTCTCCACAGCTGGGAACCAAGGATGAAGATCCCCACACAAATGACCTTGTAGGCGGGCTGATGACGGTAAGTCGCAGATCCTTTAAGAAGTTTGAAACAACCCGTTTCCTCCATCTGCCAATGAATCAGTTCCTATATGACGACTCTTGAATAGCCAGGATGCCTGCACTATGAATGCCCACGATGTGGTAACGTAAAAGCAAGCATTTTGGGAACGTCCTTGAATGTGGCTCTCGTATTTTTGCAAATATATCAATTCGTATTTTGGGAGACTGTAAGAGAGCAGGAGGCAAAAAGCGACTCACAGACAGCAATGGTGAAGAACAGAAGTAGAAAGAGTGCCAAGTTGGCAGTCTTGGCAACAACTCCAGAGGAAGTGTTAGATTGTCCTTTGTGCTCCTGTAGGCTGGAGAGGAAAGCCCACCCCACCCTTTCTTTCTCCCCCCGCTCCCTCCCTCTCTCTCTCTCTCTCTCTCTCTCTCTCTCGCTGCACACATGAACCTTTTCCTCTCGACTCCACAGGCCTGGAAACATCCTGTTCTTTGGATCCGATGAATAAGCATGGCTTTACTTATATATGTCCACTGCGGAAACACAAAAGCATAGAGGTGTTGGTCCTTCGCCAGAAAGATTTATTCTGCATAGGTGATAAAGCTAATGGAATCCGAAAACCATGAGGTGTCTGTGATTAGAAGATTATTTATACACAATCGTACTGGTTTATGAGGTGCCTAGCTGAATTTCTGCTTTGCTGAAATGATAGGTGTCCAGTTTGTTACGGTGAACGGGATGCTGGCTCTGAACTTAAACCGCCCAGTGAACATTAAGAGAGGAGCTGTCATTTTTCTGGGTGAAGAAGTCTTAAAATAGCCAGCATGTAGCAGAGGCAACGCCACCATGAGACAATGCGGGGGTCAAAGATGAGCCAGTCTCCTCTTCCTTTTTCACTTGTGAAGTAAACATTTCACTGTGTGACACACACCCATGGACTCACCAACACCCAGTAGATATATCTAGCATGGGAATGACTGGATGATAGAAGTCAGTAATTTTCATTGCTGGCGAGTTGGAGAAAGAACTTGAAAGTTGATGTACATAATGTTATAGATGAATTCTTTTGTGTTGTTTTTTTTAAATTATTATTTTCCATCAATGTGTCGATCGTGCCTTTGTCGGCCATGCTGACTTTGGCTGACTTGGGAAATTTGAAATATAGTTGAGCAGAGACAGACCAACTGCTACAAAGTGATGGGCAACAGGTGAACGGCTTTATATGTAGATAGGGCTCAAGGTGCTATGGCGACTCAGGCTTTGCTTTGAGTTGCATGGCTGTCCTGTTAACGAGCAGGGAAAGCCAGCTGATCCGCATTGTGTCCAAAATGTCATGGCGGTCCATTCAAGAGCTATTTATAATATTTGTAAATTACCTTTCAAATTCTTAACACACAGTGTGTTCAGCACAGCTGGTACAAATCACAGTCCTAGCAGAGCCGGATCATTACGCTTCTCACCACGTGTTTGATTATTTGGGTGATGAAGTGTTACCCCACTGATAAGCTCCATTTGCTATCACAGCATGCATCAATGCCCAGAGGAAGACAAATGTCATGATGAAATCATTCGATGCAGATTATCTGACCTGCGAACATAACTTATCACAGTGTTATTTCTGACTCGGTCAGTTCAGAAATATGTTTCTCTTTTGACTGCGTATTGGTGTCATTAATAAGCTCAATTTGGCCATGTCATCCCTCTTTGTGCGAGTGGGGAAAGTGGTGCGAACTGTCGGCTTAACATGGCCTTTAAAACATTGTGTCACCGCAGCACAGATGGAAGAACACTCATAAAGGCAGGAACAACAGGTCTATTTCTACATTTGTCATTTTTTCTTCTTTCTTTTTTGCACTTCCTTAAAGAGCTGTTGAGACCAATCCAAAATCCAACCACCTGCTTCTTATTTAAATCACATTAAATGCAGGTGATAGCTGACGTTCATCTTTTGAACATGGGTTACTGGGACTGCTGTTTTGGTTTAATGATTTACTGGCTCTTTAACTACCAAATTAAAATGACTCATAGGTTGTGTGTAGATAATATTACATTTTTAATTTTTTTTTTATTATTTATATTTACTATTGGCATGGAGATTCCTCCTGACTTGTGGCTCATTCATGTCATTCATGCTGTTTTGTGAGTCGCTAAAAACATCTGTGATGGCTGAATCCAGATGTTCAGGCTGATCTGGCACAGATTTCTTTAATGTGTGTGTGTGTGTGTGTGTGTGTGTGTGTGTGTGTGTGTGTGTGTGTGTGTGTGTGTGTGTGTGTGTGTGTGTGTGTTCGTTCCAAATGGCTTAATTTTCAAAGATAACTTTTATATAACATCTAATGCAAGCGTAAACTCAGAGCATCCTAAGAGTTTCACTCTCCAGATAATTTTGACAGTACGCCGCAGCATTTATTATAGAGGTGATGCTGGTGCTCCTGACAATGAGCTGAAGTCTTCAAGTTGCGCTCTGAAGAAAGCTAAAGGATGGATTTATTCATTCTGTGCATGCATTTTTTCAACTCTTTCTCTCCACCTGCAATCCCTAAAGCTCTTTGTTTCTGGTTTTCAGGATGGTTTACGCAGGTTGTCAGGAAATGAATACATCTTTTCCACCAAACGTGAGTTTACAAAATGCATAATACAATTGTGACACAGAGTACAGATTTTTCATTACATTTTCTTTCCAGCTTGGGTGTATATTATATAGTTTTGTACATTTTGTGTATTTTGTATCTTATATTGTTCAACTGCCTGAATCTCTAAAAAAAAAAAAAAAAAAAAAAACAACAACATCCAGTTCCCTTCTTCCCTTTCCTCTTCATTTGAATTCCTCCTTTGTCATGTCTTCCTTTTCCTCACAGAGCCCCACCATCTCCCCAGTCACCTGACAACTCCTCTGTCGTTAAGCGACATCCCCCCTCGAATCGCCCAGACCATGGAGAATGAGGACTCTTGGGACTTTGACATTTTCAACTTGGAGGCGGCGACCCTGAAACGGTGAGGCTGAACCTGTTTAATGCTGCAGGATTGATTTGTGTGTTTTTTGGGGGGGGGGGAAATAAAAAGAAGACTCGCGATGACAGCTTGTGTTAAAGTTTCATGTTCAATCATCCCACAGGCCTCTGACCTACTTGGGCCTGAAGATCTTCTCCCGCTTTGGGGTCTGTGAGTTCCTAAACTGCCCTGAAGCCACTTTGCGCTCCTGGCTACAAGTCATTGAAGCGAACTACCACTCGAGTAACTCCTACCACAACTCTACCCATGCAGCTGATGTCCTGCATGCAACGGCCTATTTTCTCTGCAAAGAGAGGGTCAAGGTAAATTAATAATGTTAGTTTTAAAACGTATATTACAAATTAAGCTCATATTTCCTAATTACTTGTATCATTTAGAATTAAAAACAATGTTCACTTGTGGTTTATTTGAATGATCTTCGGTCAGAACCAGATGCTATAGATGGATAAAATAGTTTTTTAAAGCTTCAGCAGCCTGCCCTACTTTTGTTTGCAAGAGTTCACCATTTCTGATTTTTGGACCCAGACCTCTACAAGTAACTAAATGCTGGAAGGTAACACAGTCAGACAGAAGTCTCAGCACGGTCTTGGGTGTCACTTGTCTTGTCTGAGTCTACTTTATCCTAAAAAGTCTTGGTTTTGTCCATGTGTGTCAGTAGCTCAGTAACTGTTGGGTGATGTGCAGTGGCTAAAGCTGCTTACCAAACAGTCTATTTCTGAACTCAGTGCAGTGATCTTTCATTGGCTTAGCCCATAAACTGTGAAGTTATATCACCATGGTTAATAAATCCCTTGAAATCTGCAGGGTTAGCAGGTTTAAAATCTGTTATGTACTGTTGTATAGCATACTCTTTAAATGTGTTAAATATACCTCAAATCAAAAGTAGAACAAAGCTTAAAAAAAAAAAAACAACCCAAAAACCAAGTGCTTTAAAGACTAAATGATTTTTGTTTTCTGGCTAGCATTAGACATGAAATGTGTATTGATAAAAGAATAGTGCAAAAGTCTTGAGCCACTCCTCGTTTCTTTCTGTTATGCTTCCAAGGAGTCAGACTTTCTTGTGTTATTATTTTTATCATTATTATTTTATTTATATTTTTACAGCAGCCATATTTTACTCCATTTAACACTGACCTTTGAATCAGCTCAGCATAAAAATGCATCTAGCTTAAGCAATGAACCAGCATTGTGTCCACACGTAACAGACAAGTCAGCAAGCAGTCTGTCACAAAAACAATATTTTTTCCCACTTTTTCAGTCGAATCTATGAAAAATATCAAAGATAACTCAGTTTGATGGACATATAGCTTTTCCTCACCAACACGATGATTCCCAAAGAACTGTTTGCTGAAATGTTCTTAAAAAATGTGAGGAAATTGGACAAATGGGAGGCAAAAGAAGAAATGACAGCCCTAAAAACACTATATAGATGAACAGTTTTTGAAAGTCATGTCTTTAGGAAAGAGGAACCAATCCAGCAAACGATCTGAGATATAAATCTGAATCCTCAGTTGATTCATTTCCTGCTCACTGAAGTCTCATCAGAAATGGTCTCAGTGGAAGGGTGGCTGTCAAGAAAGCTTTTCCTAAGGAAGGGAAACGGGAAGAAAATTACACCAGAACTGAAATGAAAATCAGTGACCACAGGTCTTAATAAATGATGAATCCAAATTGGAAAATTTTGGTTCAAATTGTTGTTGTGTGTACGGAGGAGGTCAGGAGAGAGGTACAACAATGAGTGTGAGCAGCCATCTATAAAACACGGTGGAGGTTCTCTGATGGTTTGGGGCTGAATCTCAACAAATGTTGTTGGGAATATAAAACTGATGGAATTATAAAATCTGAAAATGCTTTCAGATCTTCTATGCAAAACCAGCTGGAAACATTGGCTTCATCTTTAGCACACTGCCAGTGCAGTAAAAGCAAACCTGGGTAGAAGAACGCACAGTGGAACAATATCAGTCATGGATTGGACTCCCCAGACCCCAGATCTCAACATTGTTAAAGCAGTGTGGGATCATCTTGACAGAGAACTGAACAAAGATGGAAATGTTTGTTATATAAATGTTATAATAGTAGAAGGTTATACTGTGCCAACTGTTAGTATAACTTATCATTCACCTGATAACGGTTAGGCTATTCAAATGCCAACCTTTAACTTCATTGGCTTCTACCAACAGCAAAGTCTGGATCCCATTGATGAGGTGGCCGCCCTGATTGCTGCTACCGTGCACGATGTGGACCACCCAGGCCGTACCAACAGCTTCCTTTGCAATGCAGGAAGCGAGCTGGCCATCCTCTATAATGACACAGCTGTACTAGAGAGTCACCATGCCGCACTGGCCTTCCAGATCACCACGAGAGATGATAAGTGCAACATCTTCAAAAACATAGAAAGGTAGGAGATTTATGATGTGGCCGTCTGTGCGCTTGCTTTTACTGCCAGCAGCTCTGTAAAACACCACAAGTTCCCCAAACATAAATGTATTAGGTGTCCAGACTTTAAGCTTTTTCCCTAATAACTGAGTTAAGAGGAGGAATTTTTAGGATGTAGCTACATTTGAAGCCTCAAGGCCTAAATTAGTTATCGTTTAGACAGCTTGATGTCTAGTATAATCTGCTGTCACTGTGTGCTCAAAGGACTAATATTTGCCACACAGCCTTTGCTTGCACAGAGTTGGAAAACTGATTACTAAATTTCTATTTTGGGATTAATTATTTATTTCAGTTTAAGTGAATTTGCTGACTTTTGATCAGATAAACCATGATTCCAGGTATTTTATTTTACGTTTTTTTTTTTTTTTTTTTTTTTTTTTGCACGCTCTACAAAATCTTTAGATTTTGCAACATGCAAGGTCAGGCTCATTATATTTAACATATGGAAGCACTTTGAGACACGCACATGATCTGAAGTATCATAGGACTTAAGTCTCCTTATGCACTGATGAAAGTGATACTGTGTGTTTGTGTGTGCTGACAGCAGCAGGGTAGTAATGTGATTTGAGTCCCAAAACAGAATAGCTCACATTTGCTGGTCCCCTCCAAGGGGGAAGGTGAACAAAGCATTCATTCATGGCCACTGTCACTGTAGTGAAGGGGAAAACTGTTCACACGGGTTTCCAGGCTATTTACCACACTGTCATCTCACTCTCTGTTTTCACTTCTCCCCGTCTTTCTCTCCCTTACCCACGTGATTTCTGTCAACACTTTCTCTCAAGGAATGAATATCGAACATTACGACAGGCCATCATTGACATGGTGCTCGCAACTGAGATGACCAAACACTTTGAGCATGTCAACAAGTTTGTCAACAGCATCAACAAACCACTGGCTGCTCTGGAGGAGAATGGGGTGAGAATGAAACTGGAACACTCTCAAATGATTTTTAATATAGATTTCATACCTGTGAGGAAATATAATTTCCCTTTTTTCCCCTTTCCCCCCTAAATAAACCAGATAATGATACACCAACAGTAAGCGAGCCACAGTGTCTTAAGGGCTTAGGGAGATGATGATACTGGTGTTTGCTGTGGTACAGATGTCTTTGTGGGGGGAGAGTTTTGCAACTTGCTACCATCTTTCTCATCCCTGTGTGGAATGCTCAACACAGACATTTAAAAGCTGTATTGCTTTTTTAAGTGTAGGATTTTTAGAGGGCTTGTGCGTTTGTGTCTGATGTAAAATGTGATGAAGGTCAGGTTTGGTTAATAAAAGAGTGCCTTGAGGGAAAAACATAATATCGTTTGACTGTAAGACAAAACACAAAGATCGGGAATAAAATAACTCTGCTAGGGGAAACGGATCTTCTTCTGCAGGTTGGTTTAACATTACTCTCAGTGAATTCAGTCTTGTAACATAAAGTACAACCCATATGTTGTGACTTCATGAAGATTGCTGTGCTCATTTACATGGAAGTGTAACGCATAATTAAACGTCTAGAAGACTAAACCCTATCAGCTGCCAGGGCTGCTCTTTGTAAAGACATATCAGGTTATTCGTGAAGTAGTACACTTGTAAGGTGCTGTTGATTTTAACTAAAAACTTGAATTTGAGTTTATTTTGTGGTAAATGTTTGCTTTTTCTTTTCTTCTTTCCTTATATACAGGGAAACAACGATGAGGAATCTGTCAAAAGCGTCTTGACATCCCCCGAGAATCGCATCCTTGTCAAGCGGATGCTGATTAAATGTGCAGACATATCCAATCCATGTAGGCCTCAGGAGCTCTGTATAGAATGGGCTGGACGAATCTCAGAGGAGTATTTTGCACAGGTGATTAGAAGGGGCAAAAAATAACATGGTGTTGAATGCGTGTGGATATGGATCCAGCAGGAAGCAGCTGTAATGTGTTTACTGGGATTGATGACTCCTTGCGCTCTTATCTCTGATGCAGACTGACGAGGAGAAGAGACAAGGTCTACCGGTGGTCATGCCTGTGTTTGACAGAAACACTTGTAGCATCCCAAAGTCCCAGATTTCCTTCATAGACTACTTCATTACAGACATGTTTGATGCATGGGACGGTAAGTCTGCACAGCATGACATAAAAAGTACTTTTATATCTATATTTGTGTCAATTCCTATGCATGCACAGGACCAATATTCGTAGGAGGTTCAGTTATTCGCTGTAATGTGATTAGTTGGCATTTGTCTTTCACTGCCATAATAAAATTCTCAGTGTTATTAGATCACAGCAAGCATACTCGGTGTTTGGTGCCATCAAACATGGCCTTTTGTTGCCTTGTAAAGAAATTAATCCAAAGGCTTATACTGTAGGCAGATACACTATAGATGTTATCATCCTGGTAAGCTTGCTAGTGTTGTCTAGCTTGGATGGATTGGCACGCCCGTAGACTGTTAGGGAGCATCGCATGCACATAGATGTCTTCTAATTAGTGCTAACTCACAAATAAAATAGTCCTACATTTTCACACAGCCATGTTATTATCAGATAATCATTAAAAAAATGCTGCAAAAGGCACCGAAACCACAAACACAGTTGAGAGGACTAGTTCAGTGACTTCACTTGGTGACACAGCTTGCATTGGCTGCTGTAGCAGTAGCCGTGCTCTATATCTGCTTGTATACCAAGAGGTTATTCACTTGGGGTGGGCTGTGATGCTTCAGTTGTTTAGAACCACTCTCAAGTGACAATTAGGTTGCTCTAAAGTCCAATCGTGCTCTTTTCTCCGTGTAAAAGCCGACAGCTGACACACCATTGGGGGCAGAGGAGGTTACTAATTCTCCATAATGTGCCCCAAACATACAGGGGACAAAAAAATGGAGTTTATTCCTCACTTTCTGTAATGGTAAATTATTACTTATAAAGTGCTTTTCTACAAGCCTCATTCACCCTGTCATAAAAGCACTTTTTTTTCCCCTCCACCTAAGTGCATTCATGCATACACTCACACTCCAGTGCATGCATCAGGGGCAACTTTGAGTTCAGTATCTTGCCCGAGGATGCTTTGACGTTCAGAGAAAAGTAAATGGTAAATGGCCTGTATTTGTATAGCGCTTTTCTAGTCCCTAAGGACCCCAAAAAGTAGCCGGGGAATCGATCCACCGACCTTCCGACTGGTTTACGACTCGCGCTATCTAATTAAAGTTAGTGCCGACATACAACGCTAACTGATTTATCCCCCTGTAATTAGTTAGCATGCATGTGAGTGGAGGGATGTCAGCTGAAGAGCCAAAATGGTGGATTACGTCAGTATTATGGTTTCATTCTCTTTTCTGTTTTTTTTCCTGTGTGCCCGTGCACACACACACGTCTGTATTGCAAGTATTGGTTATTTGTGCAGAAATGACATGAAACCATAGCGAGGCAGATTCAGTTTATTATGACTCTCATAATAATAATAATTTGATCCATCACTTTTATTGGGTATTCGGCCATTGGTAGAACCAAAGTGGCCGTCGGAGGAACAGCAGTTTTTGTCACGTTCCGCTGTCTTCATTTTTCAGCACCAGATGCTGCTGCTTGTTTTTATACTGTGACAGTGAGATAGAGATGTTTATTAAATATAAATGTGTCGTACTATCTTTGAAACAAAATGTAATCTTTAAGCCTCATCTTGATCTTGCTTTTTCTTCTCCCCAGCTTTTGCAGACCTCCCCAATCTTATGCAGCACTTGGACAACAACTTCAAGTATTGGAAAGGCCTGGATGAGAGGAAGCTGCACAGCCTGCGACCACCTCCCGAGTAGGTGCTGCAGTGTTTGTGCCCTGGGACTCTGTAATCTGAGGCAGACCTCCTCTCTCTCTCTTGGCTGGGGGGGGTCTCTCTCCCTGCCAGCCCAGCCAGCCAAGGGGCTTCCTCGCCTTCACTCTCCTGCTTCCGTAGCACACCGAGCGTCCACATGTCCGTCCATACAGAGAACCACAGAAGGACTTCCTTCCTGACAGGCAGTTGCAGCTGTAATGCTGCGGGCTTTACGAGCCTGTCGTACGCGAACTGTGACAAACAGACACGGACACGCAGCATCCTTACGAACTTCTTGTGCCTCTCAGGCAATCACAGTGTAGCTGGTCAAGTGACATGACTGAAAGAGGGTCGTTAGCGGTCTTCTGGCGAAGCACCCGTCCCTCCCCGATCGCCACGTGGGCACTCCTGTCTGCCTGTGAAGTTGTTGTTTGAGTAAAAACTGCTTGTTTACTGAAAAGACTCGATGGAAGCGTGGTCTGGATGAAAAAATGTATCTTTTCAAACCAGGCTGTGAAATCACTTTTGACCTCCATTCCTGTGCTCGCAGCAAGGCAGGACTGCTCTTTCAACCCCCTGGAGGTCACACCATGAAAGAACACTCCACTGCTTTCCTTTGTTTTGTTTGTTTGTTTGTTTTTGTTTTTGTTTTGGGGCAATATTCACACGTGTCCGAGAGAAACCCAACCAAGTTGACACATAGCTATCTTAGTAGACATGTGAGAGGAGATGCTTTCTTTATGGGTTGGGGGCGGTGGACCTTTCTCTTAGGCCACCGCTGAGAGACAAAAACCTCAACATCACAATCGTAGGTATCTAACTGCAGATGATTTGGTGTGTACATTTTTCTTAAGATGTTCCATATTTTCTATATAAAAATTCCTAAATGAATTAGTTGACGAGAACAAAATGAATTTATGAAGAGCGAGAAAAGCCAAAGCTAATGAAGACAAATACTACTATAACTCTCGAAAATTCACAATTATTATTCATATGAAGCATTACCATATTAAACTTTTTTTTTTAAATTTTTTTTTATCAAAAGTACAGTACCAGTTTGAATGAACACTTTTGTATTGCACTGTAAACAATATTAGAAATGTCTACGTCTCAGTGATTTGTCCAGGGATGGGATGTTGCATTGGAGAATAAGCTGTTATTGTTGATCATCGGGAGTTTGCGTGCGTGTGTGTGTGTGTGTGTGTGTGTGTGTGTGTGCGCGCATGCGCGTGTGGGTGTGTTTTGGTTGTTGCTGCGAGTGCGTGGGTGTATTCATTGCTGCAACAATCCCTTGCTCTTGGTTTAATGCTGTAAACCGCTCGACATTTGACAACAGCAGAAATATGTGAAAACATTTTGGACTTGAAAAATTTTGTCTCCCAGAAATTTTTGTATCTGGTTTATCCTACTGAAAAGACTGCCTTATTTTATACAATATTTATACAGTACATCCCACTGTGCAACTGCAACAGACATCTGGAGTTTTTATTATGACATAGTCAGAAGGTTATGTTCAAGGAAATCTCAATATTTTTATAGACAATGAATTTTACACTGGATTTGCAGCAAAAGAGATCAACCATTATAGCTATCTGAATACTTTTGAATGGGATGGTCACGCAGAGCATGTATACAGAGAACTAAATGGTTAAGAAGGATGTGGATCGCAGAGTTGTCTATCACTGTCTTTAAGCAGTCTCCTGGAGGCCACCTTGTATTGATTTTCTTTTTTCTTCTTCTTCTTCTTTGTTTTTGGATCAAACATCATTCTATTTTGGCCACTTGTCCAACATCCTTCTGCACAGACCCAGGGAACAGCTTTTTGTTCAAGGTTGGATTCAGATTAGGATACTAATATATGTTAAAGATTGTCGCTTATTAAGAATATTTCCTCTTTAAACAGTATATTAAATGCCATAACAGCTAAGCAAATGGTGGTTAACAAGATGCGCTGACCACGATTATCGTTGTTTCTCTCAAATGACAGAAATGTACACGCAATCAGGGGATTTGTTTGTTCCTTCTGATACACATTGGTCTGAAGGCACGGAAAAAAAAATTAGAAACTATTCAATGAAAAATAAAATAATGTCAATTATATATTTAATGTCTATGATTCAATGCCTTTTTTCTTTTTGACTTGCTCATTTATTTCATGCCTGCAGTAAGACTCTGTGTCTGCCTCTTCAGGTTACTTCCATTAGTTTATTCTTTTCTTTTGACTTAATTTAAATAAAAGGTTTTCAACATTTTGTGAAGCATCTCAAACTACATGGCAGCCGGATAACACCCCGTGTGACACACTTCAATATAGTATAAAATAGTGAAAAAACAAACACAGTAACATGTGACTGAGGCTACTTTTTTCTGTAGCACTTTCTTTTTAATCTACAAACCTCGAGGAAAAATAAGACACGTGTAAGATTCTTATTTTCATTTTCTTTTTGATCCTCCCACATATGGTTAAAACGGGACTTTTTAACTCTGGTTCAAAGTACATACTCCTTAATTATTTTTTTAAGCTGCTTCATTGAGGTATTGGAGAAAGAACACGGTCTTGCTGGTTGGTAGGAAATGGAAAATAAACAACAGTCTTCAGTGTTTACATCACTTAGCCGACCCATATATCCACCACAACCTCCTCCCTTCAAGGTTTTGCCTTTTTACAGACAATGTAGTTCAACTTCCAACTTCTTTCCCAGCACATGGGAGTCAATAAGTCACACTGCTGCTGCTAGAGATCCTTGTCAGCTAAATATAAACACGGGTCATTTAAAGTTCATCCTCTTCCTCTTTAACAGTGTTACAAACTGTTAATTTCTATAGAAACTGCTCATAACACACACTTAATCCATGCTGTTTGTGTGAACAGGTGAATATGTGTGGGATGGGGTTGTTGTTGTTTTTTTGGTTTTTTTTGGCTACATTGAACATAGTCTCCAAGTCCTTAAAGGAAATGCATGAAGGCTGCCAGTTCTTACTGTCTGTGCCTAAAGTACAGTTATACTAGCTGTCTGTTTAACAAAACTGACCCATATATAGCCTGTCTGACGGATGTATTGCCTGGTTACTATATACAGGCACTAAACATTGAGCTGCAGGTACAAGCATACACACAACAATGACAGGACGGTTTGTGCATGGTAATATTGGCAGCAGAAATATGGCACTAAATTTTCATAATGTCTCTCTTGTAGACACAATAAGGTACGCAACGCGAGCAAATGCGGAACTGTACAAAAAGACAGACATGTTGTATTTGATGCTTTCGGCCTGAGATTGCATGCAAAATGGGAAAATAAGCGCTTTGTGTTCGCGCTGTCCTTGGTTTAAGATGCTGGGGGGAGAAAAAAATAAACTTTTTAATGTGTTTCTTTTCTTTTACTTTATTTTAAATCAACAGGCTAGCATAACGCTACGTTAACCAGGTGAGCCTTGATTTGTTATGAAGCGTACTGAAAGTGAGAGAGACTCTTCCAGAACACGAGGACAGCTCCGCTTCCGCCAAGTCAGACTTTGCGACAAGTCGTCAGAAGAAATCGCCGGAGCAGGAGAGAAAGAAGACCGATGGCTAAGGCCGTGTAGCTTTTGTACTGTATCCGAAAACTAGTATCAATTTACTATCTATTTAGTGGAGTTGTGCTATGTCTTCAGGAATGACGGGGCAAACACCGTGAGTGTCTGTTTAGTTTGTTAGAACTGAGTAGTCGTTACACAAGCTAACGCCACACTGCAGAGTTCACCGAACAGTAAGCTAGTGTTTGTTAGCTTAATCTGCTAACTGCCAGCACTACCATGGCCTGTTAGTAAAAGTTAGATTGCAGGGTGTTATTTGACGCTAAAAAAAATTCAACAACATACATGGGTTACTCTGCGCTTATGTGTTCAGTGTACACCAAAATTATATTTTATTGGAAAAACTCGTGAAACCGTATCGTAACTTGATAGCTAGCTAGCTTAGCTCTCGGCGTCTGATAGCTTAGCAATGACTAACGCCGTCTTATTTGCTAATATGTTAGCTAACAGCTTCTACCGTTACCAGAATCCACAGATTTTACACACGAAAGATTGTTAAAACATTGAAATGCACCGGTATGACAGATGTCTAGTAACGCGGAATACGATTGGCTAAAATAAACAGCTATTCACCACGTTTACTGTTTAGCATCATCAGCGAAGTGTTAGGCAATTTGTCTTGTGATACCACAATGTATTAGTGTACGGTATCTAAACAGATCGTTATAGCACAGACAAAATGTTGTGCCGATACTTTAAATTCCAATGACTGGTTTGGACAGTGGTAATATGGGTGCTCATGTAGTATTTCTCAGGCTGTCCTTAGGTTAAAATACCTAGTCCCCTTTTATTTGACGTCACGGAGTTGTTTTTTGTTTATATTTATTTTAGGCAAATAATAATAATAACTTTATTTGCGTAACACGTGTCAAAACAAAGTATTTCCCAAGACATAATGGAAAACATTTAGGAAGAAATAAAGATGAAAAAGCGTTAGGTATAGGAATACTGTCAATAAATAATTTGATAAACTTGGATTGTTATAGTATTATAGTTATAGTATGTTATATGTTATAGTATATCTTTTTTTCAGGTGCCTAACCAGCCGTTGGGATAAGCCAGCCCAGCCTAAACAGAGTGTAGACATACACCAGCAGAAGAGCAGTGAAAATGCAGCCCACCCTATCTCATTGTCAGGAGTCGTTTCTGGACCAAACAGCACAGTTTCCCAGGCACCAGAAACGGGAGGAAAATCTCCTCAGGGAGGAGTTGAAATGGCTGCAGCAATGGCTGCTAAAATAAATGCTATGTTGATGGCAAAAGGAAAGCTGTTGACTCCTCCACCATTACTTGCAAAGGTGTGCAGTTAGAGAGCTGCTTTGAATAACTGTATCATGTATGTTTTTGTCGTTATTAATGGAGTTTAAGTTTTCTGTGTTATTTCATATATTTTAGACTCCTCCAAGTGTGCCTGTGCCAGCTGTTACAGAAGAGATGGTGGTCACTGAAGTCGACATAAATGATGTACCACTCAACTGCAGGGACCTTCTTACTAAAGGCAAAACACAGGAGGAGGTTGGTGGAAAGTGACCATAGCAGTGTTCCATTTAACACTTTTGTCACACTTTAAGAACTTTTAAAACAAGTTGTCTCTTAAAATATCTTTTTTTTTTTCTTTTTTAAAATCTTCTTTTACCTTTTTCAGATTCGACAGTTTAGTGGAGCCATCGTTTCAACAAAAGGTCATTTCATGACAGAAACTGAAAAGGGAATAGCAGCAGGGTATGTGTTTCAAGTCTTAATACTTTGTTTCTGCAAAAGTAGACCCCCCCCCCCTTCCCACCCATTTGCATATTGTGTCTTAAGAAAATCTACATTAATTATTTACTAGAATAGTGAAGTTCATCTAATAAAAGTAAACAGACAAACCTGAATTAATGAGTTTTGCAGTGATAAAGAGTGTAAAATGTTGTCCATGACCGATTTTCTTTCCTTTAGACAAAGACCTTTGTATTTGCACGTTCAGGGAAAGACCCAAGAACAAGTCAACAGTAAGTAGCACATTTTATTGGCTTAATATGCTGAGGCTGACATCATCTAATGTAATTCACAAATGTCACAGCATGTAACAATTGATGTGGCAGATGCTCAAATATTGGTCACTTTTCTTTGCAACAGAGGCTGTAATCAGGATAAAGGAGATCATCTCTGAGGATGTGATGAGGACCTCAGCAGCCTCGGGGGGACAGCAGGTGCCTGTAATTCCACCGCTCACTCTCTACCCTCAGCCGCCTCGACCTGTCGTTCCTTCTACTGTGCCACGGATGCCCAATACCACTTCAGTGCCAGCCCAGGGTCATCGACCAGCAGCTCCTCATTTAGGGGTAGGCAGATGATTAAAAAATAAAGTCAAATTTGTGTGAACTCATCAAACCCTAAATATCAACAACTTGATCTTTAATTTTGTTATTTATGTCTCCTTAAGTATTGGACAAAGACAGATAAGCTGTACATTGTAACCAAAGGTTCAAGACTAACAGTGCTTAGTGAGAAAGATTCTGTAGTCAGGCAGTAAACTGAGGGACACACAGTAGTAGGATTGTTTATTTGGGTGTATAACAATGCTACATTACTCAAAACCTAAGATAAAGTTAGGGTTATGAAATATAAAATTAATTATGCAGACTAGGTTATTGGGAGTGGAGGTAAAGAAAGTGAAGCAAGTGGAGACTATGTTGCTTTCACTGATACCTGCCTCCAAAATTAAGGAGCAGAGAGAACGTCCCTGGTCTACAGTGAAAAGCCTTGGATTACTGCATCTGCTTACAAAGCACTTTTGCCTAATGTCAAGCATGATTTCACTAAACAGCCATAAGGTACATGGTATTGGTAAGGTAACCATGTCTTTATTTCTCTTCAGAGTTTTGTGCACACAAAGATTTTTGTGGGTCTGGACCAAGCGTTGCCTTCATTCAATGTGAAAGAAAAGGTTGAGGGTCCAGCAGGTTCGTACCTGAGTCACATCCAGACAGAGACGGGAGCTCGAGTCTTCCTCAGAGGAAAAGGTTCTGGCTACATAGAACAGGCATCGAAACGAGAGTCCTTTGAACCTCTTTATGTCTACATCAGGTATGTTCATTCTAATTGGAAGAGTCGTTAAATGACATATACACACATTCAGTATGTGCTGTGTGGTTTCAGTGTTAGAGCCCTGCTTGCAGATGAATGGTCGTTTGCTGCATGGCTTTTGCTAGTTTTACTAACCTGATGAACGCTGCGCATCTGCAGCATGTGCTAAATGGTTCAGGTGTAGGCCAGAGTTGTGTCTCTTCAGATCATTGATGTGGGAGAGATCCAGAGGCACAGAATTCATCCAAGGAGATTTCTGCTTTTTGAAAAGACAAAACTTTCTGTAGAAACTGGAAAAACAGTTTTAATGACGTAAATCCTGTAAATTACCTTTCCTATTGCTATTCCAACAGTCTAGCAGCTTATTTTTGTTTTTTCTTTGCCAGTGAGTTGAGCTAGCACGTATTAAGCACAAGTTTTAAAGGTTATGGCACAGTGTTGGCTTCACAGTTGGTCTATGTAATGATAATATGTGGCTTTAGTCCTTTACTAAGTCTGTTACATCCTGTTTAACAATGGACCTTTGTTACAGCCACCCAAATGCAGCTGGATTGGAATCGGCAAAGAAACTCACAGAGAGTCTCCTGGAAACCGTAAGTACACACTGTTATCACTGTATTTGTGTCAGAGGGGATTTGTATTGCATGAAAGTCTTACAGGAGGTGTAAGAAAGTGAAGCTACTAAAGCGTATAGTTTTCACTGATACCCACCTCCAAAAGTGAAAGTGGTAGTGTGAACCACCTGATCTCCAGAGATAGGTTTTGAGTGCTCTGCACCTACCCACAAAACTTTCTGATTATGGAGCTGCAGTTTTGTCTGGTTCATTACATCATTTTAATGTTTCTTTCATTCTTTAGGTGAGAGCTGAGCATGCACGTATGGTGTCGATATACACAGCCACGGGCTCGACACAGTGTGAGTATTCTTCTTAAGTCTTGTAACTAAACAGGCAAATTCCAACAGGGTGACCAAATGTAAGGTACTGACTAACTTCGTTCTCCTTGTGGTAATTAATCCTCCCGTGACGTCTTTAGTGGCTCAGCAATTGCTTGAAATAGTAGGTCACAGTTGTCAAAACACCCTGTTATTGATCCATGTGATATGTGCTATTAACTCAGGGTTCTATACTTTCATTTCAGCATACGCAGTACATGGATTTCCACCTAATAGCAATTACTCTAGCCAGGGGTCCTGGTATAACTACCCAGCAAATGGGTATGCTGGCGGCTATTCAGCGTATCCAGGAGCCACTGGTTATTGGAGTAAGGCAAATGGTCCCCCAAGTCATTCTAACTTGTCGACAAACCCTCCATCTTCTCAGGCAATGGTTCAGTATCCGGTGTGTCCTAGGAAACCGCATCCCTATCTTGTTCAGGTAATTATAAAAGTCTAAAGCTGCCACTACTTAAAGTTCCCATTTATTAGTCAGCTGATTTAGAGTGCTACATTTTTAATTGCTTGTTGGAAGAGCCATCAAAAACTGTGACATCATATAGCTAAAACCACTGAATAGATTAATCAGTTTCCAGTTTCAGTGCAAGTTTACACTAGAAGTGCAATAAGACATGAAAGTCATCGAGGTCTTTAGGAGGAGTTTTAGTTCTCTTAAAGTCCTGTGGCAGCATCAATGTGTATGTGTTGGTTTTGCCCTACCCAAGGATCCAAGCAGCAGTGAGACAGTGGAGCCTGAAGGATCTTTAAATACCCCCCCTGACTCAGGAAGTCCCAAGCATCAATTCCAGGAGGGGGCTAAGGATGAAAAGGTTAGCTGAAAAGTAACATCTGTACATATCACTAATAGATAATTCTGCCCATTTTAACATGACCATTACTCACCGATAAACCTGTCTGAATTGCAGCTGATTAGTCCATCTGGTTTTAAACAGAGAAGCTTCAGGCATCACTGCTAAACAACCAACATTGGACAGAATTACACATAATTATAGCTCATGAAATTATTGTATGAAAATATTAGTTTCAGTTTGTTCAGCATAAATACTGACCGTCTCTTTTGCTTTGTTTTCCCAGTTAGTTGTTTACCAAATTACACAAGTGTTTAAGCTGAAAGTTATTGTCTGTAATACAAATGGCCATCAAACGGAGCTAAGCAGTGTTTTTTGATCACAGACATTAGTTTCATCTGTATCACTGTGTTAATTTAAAAAAAAAAAAAAAAAAGATTAATACGGGGAGGGGATCTGTGACTTCTGCCATTGCTATTTGTGTTTTCGGATTTTCAATGGTGTCAGAAATATAGGCAATCACTATTGTGCTAATAAAACACCAGCAGTTCCACTCTACATGTGCATGATCATTTAGAGCCCATGCTGGAAAAAGTGTGTGTTAAAATTAGGGGTGCAACAATACTCGGATCGATATTGAACTGTTCGATACAGTGCTTTCGGTTCGGTACGCATATGTATCGAACAATACAAAATTTTTCATTTATTTTATCAACTTTACTTCTGACGATGCTGTCTGTGTTGAGCGCTCAGTGGATCTGCACTCGACAGTGCAGCCTAGGCAGAGTAGTCGAACGCAGATTCACTGAGCGCAGGGCAAGCTAGTGAGACAGAAGTTAAGCTGTCGTTGCAACATGGCAAATTGAACCTCCCCCACCCTCATTCAGATCTGGCGTTTGGAACTATTTTGGTTTTCATGTGACGTATGACCCTGAAGGTCAGCACGTCATGGACAAAAGTAAAACAGTATGTTGGATGTGCCACGCAATGCTCAATTACATGGTGGGAACTAGTGTGTTAGCGCAGTTAGCTCGTTAACGTGTTGGCCGTCCAGCCCCATGCACGGGGCGATCCACGGTAGCTCGTTAACGGAGATTTGCGGTGTTGTGGAGTTAACGTCATTTCAACGAGATTAACGCTGACAGCACTAGTGGGGAACACAACGAATATGACTGCACATTTACTCCGACATCATCCTAGTGCAAAGACAAGTGGAAGCAGACAAAAACAACAAGCACGCATGCTACAAACTTTACCCTAGACAGCTGTTAGCACATGATTCTCCTTATGGGGACCTGATATGTTTAATATGCTGCTGAGGGTATAGCCCAGAAGAAGTGTATAGTATAGCTTTTATTTTGGAAAGAGCCATTTCTCTGTAATAAACTCTCTTTTCCAAAGATGAGTGATTTCTCGATCAGATAAAAAAAAATTTTTATTACTTTGTTGTTTCAGCAACATTAAATTTAAAAACTGTACTTTTGAGTTAAAATATATATTTATAATTTTAATAAATGACAAATTAAAAAGGCATGAACATTTTTTTTTTTTGTATTGAAAAAATATCGAACCGTGACACCAAAGTATCGAACCGAACCGTGAATTTTGTGTATCGTTGCACCCCTAGTTAAAGTATGTCCTATTATAGGCCAAACTCGAAACTTCCGTTTTTATCAAAAATTTTAGAGAAAGCAGTCTGTCTTCAAATACAGGCTTACTTAGTTGCAAATAATATTACTGACAAATACCAGTCTGACTTTAAGCCACACCATAGCACTGAAATGGCCCTTCTAAGAGTCTATAATGATCTTCTTGTATTTGCTGACTCTAGTCGCCCTGCCGTTTTAGTTTTATTGGATCTGTCTTCACCCTTTCACATGGTTGATCATAATATACTCTTGAGGAGGCTAGAGCATGTTGTAGGCATCAAGGGTTCTGCCCTTAACTGGTTTAATTCTTACCTCACAGATAGATCCTTCTCTGTTGTGATGGGAGGATACTCTTCCTCTGTTGCCCCTCTCTGTTGTGGTGTGCCCCAGGGGTCTGTATTGGGCCCTCTATTATTCTCTTTGTGTATGCTACCCTTGGGCTCCATATTTGAAAAATACAATATTTCTTATCACTTTTACACTGATGACATTCAAATCTATCGTCAACTGACTGATGATTTGTCAGCATCATTGAACTCCCTGTACGATTGCCTGAGAGAGGTTAAAGATTGGCTGTCAGATAATTCTCTCATTTTAAATGAGAAAAAAACTGAAGTTACGGTGTTCGACAGCCATATTCCTTGAGACCAGCTTGTTGCCCTGCTGGGGCCCCTAGCTAACTGTCTCTCTGATTCTATGCGTAACCTGGGTGTCTATTTGGATAGCTCCTTTAAGCTTGATAAGCAAGTATCATCTGTAGTTAAATCTGTTTTTGGTTTTTTTTTTTTGGTTTTTTTCCAACTGCGCCAGATTTCTAAAGCTAAGCATTATATACCACACAGGGACCTGGAAAAACTTATCCACGCTTTTGTGACCTCCAGGTTAGATTACTGTAATTCTCTCTACTGTTCTCTCTTCAAAGGCTGCGACTCGTTCAGAATGCTGCGGCTCGCCTTCTTACTGGAACTAGAAAATTTGACCCTATTACTCCGGGTCTTGTTGATCTACACTGCTTACCAATCAAATATCGCATTGAGCTTAAAATCTTGCTACTCACTTTTAAAATCCTGAATAACATTGCGCCCGGCTACCTCACTGACCTCCTCAATCTGTACACTCCTTGTCGTGCATTAAGATCATCAGGTCAATTACTCCTGGCCCAACCTAAGTTTAGACTGAAGACCATAGGCGATCATGCCTTTGCTTCAGCTGAACAAAACCTTTGGAATAGCCTCCCTGCTTCTATTCGAGCCATGGACTCTATCCAATCCTTTAAATCAAGATTAAAAGCATATCTATTTGACTTGGCTTTCCTGACCAGTTAATACCCTTTTAAATCTTTTAAATTTTACACTTTTAAATCTTTTAAGTTTTATTAAATTTATTATTTTATTATTAATTTTACTGCTGTTTTTGTCTTCTTAGCAGATTTTGTATTTATCTAACTCTTCTGGTCTGTTAGTGCCTCTATGCTGTCTGTGCTTGTGCCCGATTTGTACCCTGTTATTGACTTATGCTGACTCTCCATATTACTGTGAAGCACTTTGGTGTGCCTTCGGGTTTTTAAATGTGCTATATAAATAAAATTGTATTGTACTAACAACATGTTCCAATTAGGAAGATAACATTAGATTACTGTTCAGTAAAGATGTGAAAAGTACAACAGGTTTGTTTTGGGGTTTTTTTGTTTTTGTTTGATTGCATTTGGCCACAACTTTGGCTTGGATGAAAAACTGATCATGTTTTATCAGTGCTCAGTTCAAAAACAAACTTTATTGAAGCTGTAGTGCCTATTATCTCCCATCAAAAGCACTTTGGGTTGTAATTTATAAGCAGATTTCTCTCTAGTTGCTCCCTACTATAGATCTGCCTTTAAATTCAGATATTTTAAAATAGAATATTAAAGATTTTAATGCCTTAGTCCATGCAAGAGGTCTGTGTTATACAGCGGGGGAAATATTAATTTGATCCCCTGCTTGAATTTGTTAGCTGGCTCACTTAGAAACTGCATAAAAGTTCTGAAATGATTTACATGTAGATGAGTGAAATGAATATTTGATCTCAAAGTATAGTTTGACAGTAGTAAGATGTGTCTTTGTAGTTTGTCACCATGTTTGCACTGTTGTTTGGTCTTGCTCATGATGGTGGACAGGTTTAAATTGAAGTAACTGGACAGGTTTGCTTGATACACATAATGAGTTGAATGAGATCAGGAGTAATTATTTGTCATCTCTGTGCCACACAGCCTATCTGTGGGATCCGGGTTTTATGGGATAGTCTATTGAATAGTTGTTTTTTTTTTCCTGGTTTCTCTCCATTACATTGGAACTACCATAAAAATTAGCAACTGTTCATTTCTTTGTAAGTGAGCAAACTTGCTGGATCTTGTTGCAGCCTTAGCTGAGTATCAAAATAACTTGAAGCAAATGGGAAGCTCTGAGTGTCTTCCAAGGTTTTCACATGCTAAAATAATTTTCTTTTGAGACAAGCTTTTTCTTTTGAAAGTTTGTAAAAAGGCTTGAATGTTCTGTCTTTTTAGCCCTACGCCATCTCTCCAGAGGGTCCAACTCATCAGGAGTCCACCCTTCCTGCACCCAGTGTTGGCGAGGAGAAAGAAGTAGAAAGGTCTGCTCATAGATCATTGTTTTTCCCTTGTTCTTCATGAGTCTTGTGTAGCGTAGATATTCATATTTTTCTCTGTTCAGGTTTCTGATGCCTCCCCCGCCACCTCCCTGCGTGGCTCCCGCCGCTGTTGCACGCAAAAGGCCAAGAGATGCCGTGACGGATGATCCAGCGAGTCTGCCCAGCAGCACCGCGTCATTGGGTATGCTGTTCTTTATTTCCTAATACTCTGAGAGCCTGAGTACTCAGATATTTCTTCTGTGGTGTTGTCTGTTACATGAAATGGCATCTCCCCCCCGTGGAGCAATGGGGGAGGAGTGGAGACCTGTGTGAAACCTTCCGCTGGTGAAACTCACTAACATGCTCTTCTTGTATATGTTTTTTGTCTTTCCCTTGTTTTCTCTCTCAACATGTGTCCCTGGACCTGCCTGTTATGGATGTGTGATCTGCTGCCGTTTCATTTGATATCTTCCCTCCCCCTGGCTGTGGATCAAACGAACTCAAAAACCACCGCTAATATGGGGCTCCTCAATGGGTTTCCTTTTTGTTTTCTTCTCCTGCTTTGTCTACTCCCCTTCTCTTTTCTCTTTTTCTCTTGCTCATATCTCCCACCTTTCTTCTACTTCTCTCTCTCTCTCTCCATTTTTCTTTTTTTCCTTTATTGTGCTCTTGCAGGTGTTCAAGACGAGGTGTGCGAGAAGAAGCCTAAAGTGTTCAGTGATACATCAGGGTTAGTGCCCTATGGAGGGGATTCCTCCGATGAAGAGGAGGAGAGGAGCCGTAGCAGTAAGACAGATAACTCATAACCTCTGCCCCGTCCCATCCCCACTGTCCAGGACATTCATAGACCACATTCAGTAGATCAGCAAGTTTCACAAACTCAAACCGCATCAAAGGAAAAGTCCACCCTTGTATCATACACTGTTCTGGCATGTTACACCACATTTACTACAAAGACAAATATATTTGCTGACAACTGCCTTCGCACAAAGCAGGGGAGAGTCCTTTTTATTCTTCCGTTTTTCAGAACAGATGCATTTTTAATTTTAAGCTCTGTCAGGATCTTGGAGACAGTTCTTTGAAAGTTTGTGTACCCCTTTTACTATTGACATACCTTTTAGATCAGGTAGCCAACCTTCAAAGCCCATCGGTCTTCATACAGCATTCGTAACATGCTTTTAAAAAAAGGACACACGTGGAAATAGAAGGTTTTTTGGGGGGGGAGTAAAGTAAGGGGGGGGCGTATTCAAACTTTCTGCTGCCTATGTAGAAAATGTAAATATAGAAGTCTAGATGCGAACTATTTCAGCGTCAGTGTGGATTTATGTTAAAATGTCACACCTCTTTGGGCTACATTTGTGGGTTTTTTATTTTCTTTTTATGAAATAGTGATCTGATTGCAAATTCAAACACATCATCATTAGCCACTTTATACAGTGTGTGGAAGTATTCTGGGTGGACTTTCCTTCTACATATGTGAATATAGTTGTATTATAATTTCAATTGGTTTTTTTCCCCCTTTCATTTTTTTTCTCAAATGCATTTTTTTTTTTTTTTTTTTTTTTTTTTTTTGGTGGGAGCGCAAAGAAAAGACAGCTCCTTATTTCCCCCTTTGGACTTAAACACTCAAGTCTGCTGCAGTCACAGGTGGTTTAAATATTGTACAATTTAGTGAAACCTTTTCTTATCTTGGAAAATGGTGTATGCCTGTTCCCATGGAATACTATAATAAAAACATTTGAAAGCAGTGTGTTGTCTTTAGTGAGAAAGTTCAGTTTTTAATGGAGATTGGCGTTACAAACATTGGTTTTGTTCGATGTCACCGAGCTCTTTGGTAAGTATTAAAGTCGATAATTGTTTTGTCCTTGTTGCCTGGGTTTTTATTTCTTCTTGATACTTCTGATGTCAGATGAATGTGTATTCAGGAGCTTCTATGCTGTTGTGTACAGTAAGCGCTCCCGGGTTGTCCAGGCTAAAGCAGGGGTGGACGTAATTTTGGAAGTGACAGTGGAAGGTGTGCAGATGTTGTTCCAGATTTACGTTAAAGAAAGACAGAGTCCCTCTGTCGTAGTCGAGTGCCACTCCAATCCGTACGGGGTTCACAGTGATCCTCAAGTCAGGACTCCAGCCGTTGTGCAGAAACTCGTATTTATGCCTAACAAAGGGAGAAGCATTATTATTGAGTGTGTCAAAAAGCAATTTTATTCATACTGTTGATGATTTTCCCGCTCTGTCAGCCATTAGGAAAGCAGATGCTGAATAATGAGCCAACAGCAGGATTTCAAATGGCTGCAGCTTAAAGAAAATGAAAAATGTGCTTGTTAAATTGTGCGTAGGCAGAATCAACAAGAAGATGTCCACAATGGGAGCCATATTCAGGGCTCGTGTGATATGCTGCTGCGAATGACTCGCTAAATGTGATAATTCATCTGTCCTGCTTTGTTCCAAGAAGAGTTGCCATAGAAACTATTATAAAGTAACAGATATTCAGCTGTGGGCTTTTCTCCCTTCAATGGGCTTAGTTTCACACAGAACGGATGCACTTTTTTTTTTTTCTTTTTTTTTTTTGCTTAGGAAAGGGAAAATTTCTGAATGCTAAAAATAAAGTCTTGGCCCAGTTTCTGAGAACTGCAATAGTAGGCCCTCAGAGGATCCGCATGTTAATTCTGCTATCAGATTGGTGGAAAAGTCTGCATCTATTAGGTCTGTGGAGTCCTGTGAAAATGTCTGCTTCTTTTCAGGGAACAAGTATATTTAAGAAAAATGACTGAGCAGAAAACCAAAGCTACTACAGCACTTGTCTTGAAAACACGCAGACGCTGTTCAAACTGAGATGATTAAGATGAAATATATGGGGACTTTGTTACAGCAATCGGATACAAGTATTTTGCGGTTCAGCAGTTGTGCTTTTGTATATTTGCTAAACCGTTGTTCACAGGCATAGTTTACCTATAGGATCCCTGGTGTGCAGTTATTTTGGAGGAGTACTAATGTGTAAAGAGTACTGACAGGACATCACAGGGTGTTCAGCAGTGAAGCTGATGAAAGAACCCTGGCTGGTACTGACTGCTACCTGGATGGACTCAGGATGTGTCTCATACACCACGAGGTACTGTTGGCCCCAAGATACGAGTTCCTCTCTGTGTCCTCATAGGCAACTCCGATCCGGAACTCTGTCCCATCATCCACCTCAACTTCCCAGTAATGCCTTCCTCGCACTGGAATCAGATCCCCAAGGACAGCTACACATCTGTAAAGACACTGACATTTAAACATCTGCAAGTGTATAGAGTCATCTTTATAAGTCAAGGTTCCCATTATTCGCACCTGGTAAAGGTGTTGTCATCTAAGGCCATGGCACTTATGGGAAGTTCTTCATCTCCATAAAAGATTGTGAAGCCATCTTCAGAGATGGACAGGCAAGGATGGGCAGTGTCCTCCAGGAGATAGAAAAACGTACCTGCACAGGTAAATGGGTGTTTGATTGCAAAGACTGCCTGAATCCATGTATGTAGTAAGAAGGTATATTTATTTAAGCTACGGCTTAAACACAGGACATCAGATTGATTTATTCTAATCGTGCAACCTCTGTTTAAACAAGGCTAACAATAAATAAACTTATATGCTCTTTCTAAGCGAAAGGAGTCTCAAACATGATGGGGATGATCAACAAGTAGATGCTTAAAGTTACAAACAGACATAACTGTTCTGCTTTAAACGATAAGGTCCATACCGCCTATGAGTGAGCCAAAAACATAATGAAAACGCTGATCCCAATTGTTTCTCACCTGTCGTGGTGATAGAAATTGGTTCACTCCTGTCACTGGGCCCTCCGATGTTGACCGCTCTCACAGAGATGAGGTAACGTTGTCCTGGCTGCAGCTGGATCAGACACTGACAGGTGGGCACTGCTACAATAGACCTGGGGTTGTAATTGAGACATGAGGGTCACGCGTCTTCCTTTAAATATATAGTAAATGCAGAACACTGATCACTTTGTGAACTGTATTTTATTGTGTATGGTTACCAAAACATAAATCACTGAAAGATCACCTTGAAATTCTGGTGGTTAAACAGAAACTTATATTTGTATATACTCATAATTGAACATTTTCTTTAAGTCTAGCTTGAAAAAAAAAATCATAATAAAAAGAGAGTTTACTGCACAGATAAATGTTTAAAGTGTTCTCCGGAGCGACTGGATAAGAAATGAAAATGACCCCAAATGTGGGCACAGCATTCTAGCTGAGGCCAACAGCACTGCAAGGGCTGAAGCTAAGAATAGATTTTCTAGGACAGAGTGCATCTTGATTCAGCAGCTCTATATCCATGGGACCTCAAAAAAACAAAACTTCCCAGGCAAGCACTAACACCAGCTTGTTTATTTTGAAGCAAAAGCCTTATCAAAGGAAAAAGCCAGTGGAGCCTAATATCACGGAGTACTGCGTCTTTGAAGCTCTGCGTTTCCAGCCAAGCGCTTCTATTTTTACCGAGCTATTTTAACTTTAACTCTAGGCGTGGCCTTTTCAAAGTGACAGATTTCAAGGAGAGGGCACGGTTAAATTTTGAGCTTGCCAAATCGGTCTCGTTAATAACACCTCTTACTCGGTAATGCTGCTCTCTGTGCCGTCTGCACCCATCTCCCTGAGCTCCACCGTGTAGGAGTCTACGGGGTTGGTGTTTCCTGACTCCCAGCGGATCAGAGCAGCCTCTGGACAGCTACTGCACTCCCTCTGCTTAATCACTGGAGGTGATGGCACTAGGGGAGAGAGGATTTAGACTTTTATTCCCACCAACACACCACTTTGGAGTGATTGCAAAGCTGAGGAAAGTGGCAGAACTATTATTATTTTAAACTGCCACAAGTTTAAGAACTCCTCACGTAGTTGGAGAGTGACATTTGTTACCCGTCATGTATAAGGCCTTCTCGCTGGCTGGGCTGATGCCTGTGGTATTGGTAGCCGTCACCCAGAGCTCGTACTGAGCATTGGGCAGCAAATCTGCAACAGTGCAGTGCGTCTCCTTCAACGTTACCTTGCTCACTTAAATAAAAAACAAAAAGATGAGCACACCTTTAGATCGCAATATTTTCAGGGAGATCAGTAGATACAAGTTGAGCAGCAGATGGTGACATTATCATGCAGTGCACATCTGCAGGGAGCGTCTCTGGTTTATACCCTGCGGTGTGAAGGTGCTGTCTGCTGGTGTATCCTCCAGCACCGGCCTGTAGTAAAGCTCGTAGTACTCCACTGTGTCATCAGAGAACAAGCTCCAGCACACGCGCAGGGATGTCTGAGTGGCAGAGTTGGGCATCTGGGGATTGATTACTGGGGCAGATGGAGCTGGGGGTTGTTTGATAGAGATTCACTGTAAATTCAGCACAGTTATCAAGAAGTCTTTTTAAAGTACAAAAATCTAAATGTTAAGACAGCTCTGTTCTGGTTGAAGCTCAACACTGACACCTCTGTGTGATTCCTATTATTAGGATTCTCATTTTCAGTGACGCAAGACACGGCGTGTTGCTAGATTTGTATTTTTCAAGTGACAGAGAAGGAGGCGGAAAGTGAACCAGAGGAGGCGATTTGTAGATTCAGACCTGGAACAACGTTGATCGAGTCCATCATGGTTTTGACATCCGACAGGTCAGCGAGCGGTGTGTTGAATTCAAGACATGTAGACAGCGTGAGGTCAACCTCGTCTTTGGCAAACTCCTCGATTCTAGTGTGGTACAGAACAAAAAAAAGCCCTGATTTTAAAAAACGTGCAGTGCGTTATCAGGCTAATGTTCAAAATTTGACCATAAAATAAATACTTTACGTGCTTTTCATCAAGCATGCAAGCATGTTTTGTACAGTGGATGGAGTTTGTTCAGCAGAGTTGTGTCTGTGGGTTGTGCCCATGAATGAATATGAATGATTGAAGTCTGAAGAAACAAGACATATTGTCAGTTTAACAGCATTTGTCGCAAGTCAGCCAACACAACCATATTGAGATGCCGTCCCACAGCAGCGTGTGACCAAGCTGGTGACCAGCATGAGGAGGAGGTGCCAGGCTGTTGTGGCTGTGTGTGGATCTTCCACGTGCTACTCAGGGCCCTGTTTGTTAAATGAATAAATTGTTTCTTCAGACTTTAATCATCCAGTCCAATAAACTACACCAAACAAGAGTCAGTAGCAGAATAAGCTGACTGGTATTGGAAGAGGAAATTTGGCAAGTGTTTCACGGGCGCGACCCACATACTCAACTCTGCTGCTCAGCCCACAAATGCATTTTCCCTAATAAATGTGGCTACATTTAAGGGGAAATAAACAGGCTTTCCAACGTATAGGTCTATTGGCAGGAAGCAACCTTACAAAAATGAATAAATAAATAAAATAATTGACCAAATACAAATTTCTTTACTTTTTGTGCTAGGTTCAAGGTTCTTTTTTTGTTTTTATTTGCTAAGTTCAGTAAGTGGACCTTCAACTGGGATTTTTAAATATATCAAGTTAAATAAAACTAAAGTCTGAAACTAAAGGGAAGACAAATCTCACATGTTATTGATGCTCGATCTCTTAATATCACACCTGCAGTGTCACACTGTGCAGACTCACTGTGCAGCCTCATGCTTACCTTTTAATTGTGGGCATAACTGTCTGTCAATAAAATCCAAAGAAGTAATTTCAATAGCAAAATAAATAAATGAATAAATGCTAATCAATGCTTCATATCCACAATTGCATTAGCTGGCCATGTTTTATTTATTTATTTATTTTTGGGGCCATCTGCAAATATGATCCAGTGGAGTCATTTATCACCTTCAAAAGAAGCCTCTTGTCCTGGCTGCGGTAGACCTCCTGCGCTGTCTCGATGAGCTCCTTGGAGGCATCGAGTGCCTGACCACAGGCCAGCAGCTGTCCGTACAGGGCTTCCAGCTTACTCTTCTTCTCCTCCTCCAACCTTGCCGCGCTCTCATCCTGTCGCTGAGACAGTGTCTGCAGCACGTCATTGTAGTGCTGCTCCAAGTGCTGCTCTTGACGGCCAAAATTCTCCTGTACGTGCAATAATATGAGAGAGTTAGAGTGTAACACATTTGTTTTACAGGAAAGAACAAATTAAAAAAACAACAATTTGATGTAATAAAATGGGCTTGTGATGACTTTATTACTGTCTATGAGTAAAAAAAAAAGGAAAAAAGCATCTCTGCATATTCATATGATAATAAAACAGTAAAGTTATGTCAAAACAAAGGAGATCAGACTAGACGTTTGAGTAGTACCTCCACTGTAAGGAAGATCTCTTCCAGATGACCAGCAAAGCTCTCCATCTCTGCAACCTTCTCTTGCAGCTGATCGCGAATCAAGATGATCTCCCCCTGAAAGCAGTCATAACGCAAGCTTGAGCTCTTTTCACATTTAATTCAAACCTGCAACACAGACTACAATGAGGGGTAACAGTTAAGAGTTTATGTTGCTGTTTACTATGAGTGTATCTTAATCAGATGTTTCCCCTCACTCAGCTATTTATTTTACTCTTCTGTATTGTGTTGGCATTCTCTCAGAGAAGTGATTAAATGCAATGAGACGACTGTGGCTGAACATAGGTAGTTAGTTAGTGTCCTCACCTCAGTTTCTCCCTCCTTAAAAGCATCCTCCTCACCATCACTTCCATCTTCTGCTGCAGTGGGAGATGGAGGTGAGCCTACATTGTAGGTCTCCATAGCAGTAGACTCTCTGCTTAACTCCTGGAGCTCGGCTTCCTCTGCAATTACACCCAGCCTGCCTCCTCTGATCTCATACAAGTCCATGATGACAAGGACTCAGGCGAGGACTGAGGCTTAAGTATCTGTTAGTGTCCTGAAACTGCATCGGAGGAGAATTTAACAAAGCAGAACTGCTATAGTGAGCAAGCAGCTGATAACAAATTTACCTGAAAATTTAAGGGAGCCGTTTGGTTCTTAGACAGCCTTTTCAGGCCAGCAGCAGTATCCGGCAGGACAGCAGTGACAGAAATAGATGGGACTGTGTTTGCTCACATTTCACAGGCATGCCAAACATCTACACAGGAAGTTCGTTATTAATGAAATAGATTCATTAAACGTGGTCGAAAGTCTGCAGAGGTCTGAGATATGCTGACATTGTAAAGGAACAACAACTAAAAGTTAAATGCTTTAATTTTTAGGATTTGGAAATCCCCGAACATGTGATTTAAAGGTCAAAGTTAAAGGCAGTACTAGAGGCTTATGGTGCATTCAAGGTTCCTCGTAAACTTTAGTTTAAGACATATCAAACGCATTGGATTAGACATTTCTGTAATGGGACCCGCCTGCTCTTAGTGACCCAGTCTAGGTTTTTCGTGGTTACCATTCTTTGTCAAAACAGCGTATTCTTTAAAGGGTAGATATCTGTGTTAGTAAAACCGTTAGCTCATATTGACCGATAACTTCCGGGGCTGGTGAAGGCAACTGACGTCACACAAATGGCGGACGTTGTAAACAGAGCCAGCAGCTTCTCGGCCAGGGTGAAATATCTCTTTTTAAGATGAACAGCATAGAGTGTGAGCGGCTAGACAGTCTGGAGGGGTGGGTGGCCGTTAAAAGCAACATATTTGAGGAAGATGAGGCCTTTAAACTGGGCTTCATCGTACAGTGGAACGTTATCGAGTGTAAGTTCGCCGTCACCTGCCATAACCGGACGTTACAGCGGCAGAAGCGCAAATCCGAGCCTGCCGCCGACGACCCTCAGATGAGCTGGGCAGGACTCTTCTCCGTCAGCGATCTGAAGCACGTCCACCAGCAGTTCACCTGCGTGGCCGACGTCCTGGGAGGCTGCTTCCCGGATTTGACGGAGTTTGAAGAGGGCAACATTTGGGACTTGCTCTTCCTGAATAGGAGATCAGGTCCAGACAATGACGAGAAGGACTATGACACCCCGTGTAGGAAACTCGAGAAGTATTTCAGCACCGCTATTGACCTCTGCGGACGGAAGATCGTTCTCGACACCTTGTTCGCACAGGATGACCGAGATGTCGAGGAGTACTTTGAGAATTTACAGGAGTTCAAAAAGAAAAGCTTGCAGGAGGAGATGTCAAGGGCCAAGGGTCACCTGAGACAGGTGAGGCGTAGAGGTGGGCGGATCGATCTAATATCGATACCAACGCGATAGGACTGAGACTGTTTTTGTTCCCTAAGTGCAGTATGCCCACTGGATTTTGTTAAATAAATGTGCACATTTACATTCCAGGTCTCCAGAAAATCAGTTTCCAAACACCTTGTGTTAATTAATTAATTAATGTGGAAAGTAAAAATCACAGTGATTTAGTGGTCATTAAAATGTGTTCAGAATGTGTAAATTAATGATGAATCAATCAGTAATCATGGTACACTGTTCTCCCCTTTGTAATCTACATTTTATAGGGCAAAAGTATTGGCATCGGTATCAGCAACACTGGCCCTGTATCTGTTTGGTGCCCCATCTATGATAGAAGTCTTACAACACCTTAGAAACATGAGTCCCTGAAGTCTGAGAAAGACTGCATGCTCTCTAATCCCAAGAAGTTTAAAGGTCTAGTCTGCCATATTAGCACCTCTAAGTGGTGGTGTGAGCCTAAATCAGGTCTACCATGACACAGCAAACCACAGCTGCTGTTCCAGCCAAGGCTCTAGATGTTGCAACACCACCAGCACTGGTCTTTGTTTGCTGCTTCAACCTGCAATCTGACCCTTTAGCTCTGTTTAGTTTGTTTCACATGCAAATGGAAGTAAAAGCAGTCAAATGACAGCCAATAGACCAATGAAGCATTTGAAGAGCATAATACGTCAGCTTGACATCAAAACAGAAATCTAGTTCCATTCGAGATCCACTGGAGATCGCTGGAATGCATGCCTCCAAGCTTATCATGTCCTTTTATCAAAATAATGTGGTCTGAGTTATGGTAGCTGAGTTTTTACATGCCCACACTGTACCTGTTTCCACAGACATCATGATGTAGCTCGCTGAGCTGAAAATGTGCTTGTTGTGCTGGTTTGTTTCCTTACACAGATGTAAGGTTCTGATCAAGAATTGGTCACAGAAACAACGAGCAAGTGGACCTGTAAGAAAAACTGTTGATGGCACCGCTACGAGTAGAATAAATGTATCAGAATCTGTACTCGGTGCCGGTATTATGTCTACATAAACCACTGTTACGGTTCTGCTGTAAATGATACCTTTATGACATCTTATCCAGCTTTTGCTTATGCTGTCTCAGATGCAGGTTTGTGGTGCTGCGTTGATTGTTTTTAATGGCTAAAGCAAACATTGTTCCCATTGTATGCTGGAAGATGTCAGGGCATAGATAACACTTGATTTTCCAACTATTTACATATTTTGAATCCAAGCAATTTAACATTTTCTTAACCAAGATCTCACTCTCCAAAAAAAAAAGTCTCAGTTCCAAATATTTCATCACTCTCACATAAAATGTTTTTTAATACCTGAATTTGTTTGACTTCAGCGGTCAACACCGCAGAACCAGGTCCAAGAATCCCCGTGGTGTTCAACCACTAACCTCATCTTGAAGTGTCTTCACAAGTCTACCTTCAGCCCACCCAAGTTGTATTCTGAAAGGCCTAGTTATCGACTCTTGTGTTAGCTGGCACGGATTGGATTGGTTCATTCTGAGTATGAAAAGTCATACAGAGCAAAACTAAGCTGTGTGCTCAGGGTAAACCCAGATCATGGTGTTTAAGTTTTTTTTGTCTCCACAGCTGCTACAAAGTCACAGCGGTGCTGACAGGATGGTCATGCTGCTCAGCATCTACGAGGAAGAAGACGAGGCCTACCAGGACCTGGCGACTGTCGCCACGACTTTCTTCCAGTACCTGCTTCAGCCTTTCAGGGACATGAGAGAGCTGGCCTGCCTTTACAAGATGGACATCCTTGTAAATACACACGTTGTCAGAATGTTTTACACGATTATATGCAGGGGATGTACTTAGTGTTAATATCAGAAATTTAAGATTTTGATGAAAATAAAAAAAGGGAGGATTTTACAATACTGTGCAAAAGTCTTGAGCCACCCCCTCATTTCTTTATATTTTGCTAGGAAAATGTGAAATATTGCAGTGATTTATCAAAACATATAAACATAGCTAAAATATACAGTATGTGAGGCAAAAACAGAGATTGACTTTTAAGCTTGTTAGAATTGTACAAAGTTTCTTCAACACAGCCTGAACAATCTCGTAATTTCTTTAAGTAGTCTTCAGGAATAATTCTCCAGGCTTCTTTAAGGACATTCAAAACTTTTCTTTGGATGTTTGCTGCCTTTTGTTCTGTTGTCTGTCAAGCTGATCCCGCACTGCTTCAGTAAAGTTGAGGTCCAGGCTCTGGGGAGGCCAGTCTGTGACTGATGGTGTTTTATTATGTGTTTCTCTATCCAGGTATACTTTTACTGCACTCACAGTTTGTTTGGGATCATTGTTATGATGAGAAATGAAGGCGTTGCCAATTAGGTGCTTTCTTGATAACATGGACCAAAATGTGATGGTACTTTTCTGTGTTCATAATTCCAGCAGTTTTGACAACGCCCCTGAATGAAACGTAGCCCCAAACCACGATGGAGCCTCCACTGTGTTTTATAGATGGCTGTAAACACTCACTGACAGTGATTTGAACCAAAAATGTCAAATTTCATCACTCCATAAGATCTGTTGTCAGTGATTTGTCAGTCTAGTTCTTATGTAGTTTGGCACACCTCAGCCTTTTCTCCCTGTTTCCCTTCCTTAAGAATCGCTTCTTTACTTCGTTGACCAGTAGATGGATCAACTAAAACATCACAAGGATCTCTCAGATCCTGTGTCAGGACTTTGCTGGATGTATTCCTGTTTCTTAAAGACATGACTTCCACATGCTGTTTACCTGCTGTAGACAGATTTTAGACCTGCCACTTCTTCTTTTGTCCTCCACTTACCCAGTCTTTTTAAGGACACACTGTACATGATGCTGAGCTGCTGCTAAGTCTTCAGCTAATAGCACAGTGAATAAAATGTTTTTTTACTAAGTTGTCTCTTCTGTGTAAACACTGGTCCATGCTTCAGTAATTCATGCGGCATTGTTAGGTGTCTTCTCTAAGTCTGACTCCTTGGAAGCACATAAAGAAATGAGAGTTGGCTCAAGACTTTTGCACAGCACTGACCGATACGTCCTTTAGTGATCACATAAAGGTCTCTTTCACTCTTAACTGGTTCATTCGTTATTGCTGAGCCACACACAGCACTCATGAATAGACTGACCTGTTGCATCACTATGTCCAGTGTGGTTCTCAAACTCTGTGATGTAGGTTAAAGAACATTATTTTTTAAAGGGAATTTTTAGCCTTTATTTTGATAGGACAGTAAAGAGTATCAGGAAATTGGGGAGAAAGCAAGGGGAATGACATGTAAAAAGTGAGCGTGGTGTAGGGAAAATATTTATGTCCACTTAGAGGGAAAAGAGAGGTCAGAATTTGTTTTTACACTCATCCAAATATGAATAAAGCTCCCATGAATGCACAGTTAATACATACTTCTTACGGACAGGTAAGCCCTTGAGTAAAGACCGTTTTGCTTGCTGTGGTTGTCTGCAGAAGTCTTTGGAGTTTGAGGAACTGGGTCCTAAGAGAATTGCAGCTCTGGAAAAGGAGGCGGAGGAGTGGAGAAAAAAAGCAGAGGATGCAGTCGCCTCGATTCAGGACATCACTGTCACCTACTTTGCACAGACTTCAAAGGCTCTGGCTGGTATAAGTTGCTGTGTTTATATCTGCGTGGATGTTTCGGTTAATTATGAAATGTGTAAATGATCAAAACCTCCAAAAAGATTGTTTTCAGAGGAAATGGTTTTAAAAGAAAAGCGTCCATGATTACGCTATGGGATTCATTTCACACTTGTAAGGAAAAAATTATAACCGTTATATATATATGACAGCTCCTTGTGCACATTTCCAGGTATGGTGAAACAGATGGAGGAGGATAAGTGTCGTTTTGGACCCGCTGCCTGGGCGTCAGCGGCTCCCAGGCTGGAAAAACTCCGTTTCCTATTGGCCAAAGAAACCCTGCAGCACATGAGAGCCACCGAGATGTGCCTCAGCCGCAAGAAAGACAGCATCAAGGAGAGGGTGCGTGTCCATTTTATCTTTCGTTCTTTCTTTTTTTCCATTAGTATCAGCTGCTTTTCCAGTGGTTCTGTAATGACTCAGCACATTCGGTAACATCTTACTAGAGTGTGGTGCAGTTGTAAGACTTTCATTATCATTCATGTCTTTATTTCCGTGCCAAGGCCAACGCTGCTTTTGTAGTGGTTGTAAGTCAGTAGAGATGTGACACGGTGCCTACTCGCTCTCATGTATCATTCACTCGGTACTCCAGTCTGATGTGAGTCTGTGGCTGCTCTGTTCCTTTTGATCTATTTATAAAGCTTCTCTGAAAACATAGAGAATCCCCTCAATACACCCCCATCCCGATCACAAAAAACCCCCTCCACGCATGAATAAGTGAGTGTGTCTGGGTGCATATATGCATACTCAAAATATGCCAGCTACACACAAATGTGCGACTGCACCAGGAGGATGTTTCTCATGTCAGGATCACGGCATTTTTCGGGATGGTATGGCACCGGATCACTTGCTGCTTCACGGGGGTCATGCTGTGCGTTTGAGCTCTTGAAAAGAGCAAGGAGAACAACCGCAACACCTTTACCTTCACACGGCTGCATTCCCATCCCATTAAGCTTTTTAAATAATAAAAAAAAAAAGTCAGGTTTGAGGACGCTGGCGTCATCCGTCACTGTGAAATCAACCCGAGCCTTTACATCTGCAGCTGTGTGCGAGTGTTCATAACGAGATCAGCGAGCTACACCTACGCAAACTCTTGCGCTGGTGGCAACACAGCTCGGTGACTCTTTAGAGCGTGCCAGTATGCCTGCGGGTATCCCAGATGTTTGCGTGAGTGTACCGCTTCAGTCTCTGTGGCAGCTGTGTCATATTCCAGCAGTGTGTGTATTTGTGTTCGACATAATTAAGAGCATTTTAAGGCTGTATTTTGAATGCTTTGAATGCAAAAGCTCATGCATGGCACATGCTGCAGGTAGCTGCTGGTTTCAGCTCATTTCATCACAGCATGAAAGCTTGCAGAGATTAAACTGTCTTCAGACAGGCAGTTCATCACAAATGCTTAATTTTTTATGTCAGATTTATCTTGTGTGTGTGTGTGTGTGTGTGTGTGTGTGTGTGTGTGTGTGTGTGTGTGTGTGTGTTTGCCAGTAGCGTGGCTGAAAGCAAAGCCTATTTTGATCATAATGTTCAAGGACAGGTAGCGAGCTGTCAAAAAGTAGCACTTGCCTCACAAAGTATTCACTGTATATATACAAACGACTGTTTTTTGTTTTTTTTTCTCCCCACAAACGACCGCTATGATCCTTTCAGCGGGGCTGATGTAACATTTTTCTGTCGTTGCCTTGCAGCTGGAGAACCTCTCCGTGAGAGCCCAAGGCCAGAGGGCCGATTTAAGGTCTGCGTTTGAGGACGGCCAGAAGCAGGACACTGTGGACCAGCTGGAACTGCAGTTCTACGAAACCCAGCTAGAACTCTACGACGCCAAGTTTGAAATCCTGAAAAATGAAGAGCAGCTCCTGGTGGCTCAGATAGACACCCTGAGACGACAGATTAAAGGTATCCTCACATTTACATAGCTGTGCTGTACAGCAGATTTATTTTGGGTATATGTACACGTGTTTTGCAAAAGTCTTGAGCCTCCACGGTGACAGAGTTTCTTGTTTTTGAAGCAGTCTTGAGCAACCAGGCTTTCTGAAGGTCTTCCTTCTAGGACCTGGCGTCCACATATGTGGACATCACATTTTGAGTTGTCTAGACCAAAATACTGAATTTTGCTCTACAAGGGCCTGATATCCACTTACGAGGGCATTATACTGCCACTGTACTATCGAAATTTTAAACAAATATATTCATATTAGGATAGAATTTTTCCAATATTCTAAACGCATCTTACGATATATCCCAACACTACAATTCCCACAGCGCTGATTCAGCACCCTTCAGACTCTGTGTCAGTTATGATTAAAATGACACATTACACAATGCCCCCCTCCCCGCTGCATTATAATGTGTTGGATTGTCAGGCAGTGTGTTGTGGAAAAGAGGTGCCTTCTGGGAAATGCTGTATTTTGTTCGTGTAAATGTTTCTCTAATTGTTCCTCGCGGGAGGGGGCATGTTTGCTTCCAAGGTGTTTGCGTGTGCATCTTGCTGTCTGTGTCTGTGGTGACTTTGGCTGTGGGCATATTTACCTTTACAGCTCTCAGGTGTAGTTTCCTAGCTAAGAAACAGCAGCGCGCCCTCTGTCATTTGTTATTCGTGAACATAAAGTTGGAGGACTGAGGAAGATATGATGTTCTGTAAATAAGGAGAAAGCTACTGCAATGCAAATACTGCAATTAGTGCAGTTGCCAAGGAGACCCAGAACGTTTCATAAGCAGCTGAGGAGATGCTTTTATAATTTAGCAGTAATTTTACCAACGTTAAGCCGCTTACTCTTAATCAGATGTAAGTTTGCTACCTAAACAGGAAGTAAACAGATTTCTTAACTTCACGTAAGCTGCATAACTACAGTTGGCACAAAAGTAACCTTGGCACTACCTGTGACAACTACCTGTGCTGCTCGTGAGCAGTGGGCATGACACTGGTTATTTAGGTTGTCTGATGGGATGCGACAGCTGACGTACAGCTGGAGAGGATGCCATATAAACAGAAGACATGTAGGAGTGACTGGGCTGCGTTTGTGTTTCAGAGCTGAAGGAGGAGGTGGTGTACTACGATGTGTGCGAGGATCCGGAGGAGTTGCAGAGCATGGTCCACACAGGTATTCATCAACCAGACCCTCCAGCTGTCAGTCAGCTCAAAAGACGCCTACAGACCCTGGAAACCAAGAGGGGCAACATCTGTGCCCGCCGAGCTTACCTGCGTAACAAAAAGGTGTGTGCGAGTGCTGCTGACATGAAATCATTTCATATTCTGTGGTCCTTTCAAGCGTTTTGGGGGTTTTTTGTCCAAGGAAAAATGTATCGATCCTTCAAAGGCACATCTCCGCCTGCCTCGTGTGCCAAATGCTGGGTTTTTAAAATGTTTTTACTACATTGGTTTATTTTTAGCTGACATAGTAATTGAAGCACTTGGCATGTTTTCCTCTTTTGTTGGCTGCTTGCTTATTTGATTTTAAAAAAAGTATTACTCAGAGCAAAAAAAATGGCAAAGGCAGCCTGGTTAAAGACTCTCGATAGTTAATTCCAGTAATTCACAGGGAGGGAATGCAGTTAAAAAAATAGGGGCATTGGAAAATTACAAATAACGGCCTCCAAATAAAATCCGGATGTGTTGCAGTTGCATTTTCTCAAAGTTTTTTAACCGTTTGCTCAGACAGTCGCTAATTTCTGACAGACTAAAATGTATTTTCGAGCGATTAAGTGATATGTTTTGTCTCTCTTTAGGATCAGTGCACAGATGCACATGAGCAGAAGCACCTGGTGGAAAAACAGAGCTCCATAGTCTTCAACCAGCATCACCAGGTCCACCTCGTAAGTCAGCCCGGTTGTTGGAGCCGCAAATGAAAGCCGCTGTTTCTCTCCTGTGCCTCTCAGTGTCTCCCTCTGTTGTCTGCAGAAACGAGAGAAGAAGAAGGAGGAGGAGCAGAGGAGGAAAGAGTGGGTGGACAAGGAGCGGGAGAAAACTCTGAGCCGATTACGATCCTTCAGAGAGGTCAGGCGCTCTCACTCGTTCTGCTCTGCCTTCGCCTGCAGCTCTCTCCGAGTTAATAAAACCCGGGGGGACGCTGCATCGTACCCTCTTAATGTAATAGTTCACCTCAAAAATAAAAGCTCAGTTATTAGCCACTCGACCCCTCGCGTCGGAGGAAGTCCTGATGACGGCGCGCTGTGGCTGTGGACGGGCTTGTTAGTAATGAGCTGTCTTACACCAGAGCTTCAAACTGTGCGTGGACGACTGCTCTTTGTTGGCTTCTAACTTCAGTGACCCAGTGATATTTTCAGTGTGACAGTCAGACTCTGTTTTAACTTTAAATATAAATATAACTAATGACATTTCCATCAGCTTCTCCTTTACAGTGTGCTGACTGCTAAAAAAGACTTAGACGCTACCTTAAACTAGCATGTTAGCGATGCCATTGTCAACACCTAATCAAGAATGGCATTAGTATTCAGCTGAAGCAACCTCAGTGCTGCTAGAATAGCTACGAGCCCAGGAAGAGAGCCCTGCATCAGTAATAATGACTGGGTAATGATGATGACTACATCATTTGGCGGCACAGTGGTGCAGTGGCTGGCATTGCGTCGCCTCACAGCGAGAAAAAGGCCGAGCGGGCGATTAAGGATTCAAACCTCCTGGGGTTATCCGTCTTCCTCCAGCAGTCCAAAGACATGCATGTTAGATTAACTGATGATTCTAAATCGGTAGATGCAGCGCTCATGTGCACAGGATGAATATGTATGAAAAAGAAGATGGGGGCTTGTAGTTTAAAGCACTTTGAGTGGTCAGAAACTACTAGAAATCATTCCATTGATTCATGTGACTGAATGAATGGTCCTGCTTTAAAACAAAACATTGGCCTGCATTTGTATAGCGCTTTTCTAGTCCATAGGACCCCAAAGCGCTTTACACTACATTCAGTCATTCACCCATTCACACACACATTCACACACTGGTGATGGCAAGCTACATTGTAGCCACAGCTGCCCTGGGGCACACTGACAGAGGCGAGGCTGCCGGACACAGGCGCCACCAGGCCCTCTGACCACCACCAGTAGGCAAACATGTGGTTAGTATCTTGCCCAAGGATATTTGGCATGCAGCCAGGAGGCAGCCTGGGATCGAACCACCGACCTTCTGATTAGTGGCTGACCTGCTCTGCCACCTGAGCTACAGCCACCCCACATTAATGCTCTCTTGGTATTTTTTTAATGCCTCCATAGTGTAGTGGTTAACAAATGTGCATGGTTAGCAAAAGGTTGCTGGCTCAATTCCAGGTGGAGACTCACATCCCATTTGTGGTTGTGTCAGGGCGTCATGGCAACCAGATGTAACAATGATGTTGGATCTCGGTGGTCAAAGGTCACTACGAAACAAGTTTTTGGCCCCAGGAAATTCTCTCTCTGCAACACACGCAGAAAGCCCAACACTGTGATGTCGTTCCACCTGCACACAAATACACCCACAAGATTTCAGACGGCTGATTCTTGTGTTTAAAATCACTCCCTTGTGTCCTCTTGTTCATGAGCGTCTACATGCTCTGCTCACTGTTGACAGTACATCTGTATATTCCATAGTGAGCAGGAAAATCAAACCAATTATTATGTATTTCGGTCGAACTTGGTCCTTTTTAAGCCAGAACTGAGAAGCCTTTGTGGTGAGACTATTTTGTTTAAACCAGGGGTGTCATCATAAGGCCCGAGGGCCAGAATCGTCCTGCCAAAGACTGTAATGTGGCCCATTGGACAGCTTTGGAAAATATGAAGGAGAACTAACTAATAAACTAATAAAGACCTCCACCATAGCCATTTATACAGACTCTAAGGCAAATAAGAAATAGATGAATGTATCTGCTAAGAAAATCTGAAAAAAAAAAAAAAAAAAAAGACATTCAATTAACAAAAAATGTTCTGTTTTCTAATCACAGGACAGTTTGCACTAACAGATGTTTTCATTGAATTTTACACATTTATTTCTCATATTTTTATCCCATTATATATCATTTAAGCCTATGGAGTCATGCTGCCAGTTTTCTTTCATTTATTTACAGTAGTATTTCTTAATTATGTAGAAAAACTGACGCACCCCCGAAATTACACTTAGTTTTCTTATACATGAGAAATGAAATGTGTAGTTTAACCTTACATTGACAGAAAGTGGAGGTCCAGCCTACTTAGGATCAAAGTATGTGGCCAACATTATAAAACGAGTTTGACATCCCTGATTTAAACGATCAGCTTTTACGTCCGTGCTTAACTGTGCGGGGCTTTGATGCAGATCTGCCGCCACTTTTTTAAATCTCATGTAGATGCCTGTTTAAAACAAAACATTAATGCATGAGCTTCAGCTGATGGTTTTTTTTTTTTTCTTCTTTTTTTTTTTTCCAGAAGCGACCGGGCCAGTACATCCTGAAAGCGCCCCAGTCCAGGCCTTCGCCGTCTTCTCCAGAAAGCCTGTGCCCCTCGCAGCCGATGTCCATCATCAGCCTCAGCCCTGCTCCCTCTTCTCAAGGACCCCCTCCCTCCATCCGACCCGCACCAAGGCGCAAGAAACCAGCCAAAAAGCAGCAGCTGAAAGACATGCCTGTCCAAATCTACGCTGCGCCACCTCCTCCAACGGCCATCCCCCCTCCCCCAACAGCCCCACCCCCTCCTCCTCCTCCGCCACCACCACCACCACCACCACCGCCACTGTCACTGCTGCCTCCCCCCCGAGTGTCGCCCTCATCAGAGGATGCCCCGATGCCTCTGAGTGAAAAAGAGGGCCCTCCATTTCCAGCCAAGAACACGCTCAAACAAAATATAGGTGAGGGTGAAATACGTGCAGTATCATTCAGATCTTCATGTCCAACAAAACCAACGAAGAATAAAAGAATGGAGCAGGATACGTGATTTTTGTTTGGCTGCTGGGAAGGTTGTGTGTGTGTCTGCACATAGTGTTCTGTCCTAAATTCCTAACTTCTCTCACAGGGCCAGAGGAGGCATTTTACCTGCAGTAGTGGTCCTGGTTATATACGCTGTCTGCTCCAAGGAGACTCTAACGTCCAGCAGAGCTTCTTTTTCATAAGATCATGTGAAACGGAGCACACTCAACAAAACTGTTTCAATAATGTTTCTTACAGCGAGCTAAGAACCAGCTCATCAGCAGTGTAGCTTCTTCCCCTACACTTTAACAGTGTTTCTCCTTTAACTTTGGTATTTTTGTAGGAACCATGGACGAAGTGTTGGCTTCGCTACAGCGTGGACAGATTAAGCTTCGAAAGGTCCCCGCGGCCAGCACGCCGAGCCCCACTGGGGACGCAAGGAGCAGTCTGATGTCTGCCATCCGACAGGGAGTCACCCTGAAGAAGGTGAGATGTTGATACGTTGATCGGCTAGCTTACTGCAGAACGATTGCATCACCGCATGTGTCACTTGGTAAAAATGTGATGACAGTTGCTTATTCACCTGTGGGGAAAAAAAGCCAGTGTGGGTCAGTTTGTGTCAACCCCCCCCCCCCCCCAAAAAAACCTTCCAAATATCAAATATCAGTCTTTACTAAAGAATTAATCTGCATGTGAAAATGCTACCTAACAAATGCACAATTTATTTGTGTTTGTGTAATATGCGATCATCGGTGTTTAGGTAAATGTGACACGAGTTTCATTTTCACTAAGGACCACCGGTATTTTTGCTATGAGCCGTTTGCTGTGGACGTGGATCACATAAATTAAACCTCGTTTGTTCTCAGTGTACAATATTTCTTTTTACTGACCGACTATTAATGGTGAAGAACACATTCGTGAGGTAGTTAAGCTATAGGAGCTGTCACAAAAAGCCGTTCACGTCCTAATTTTTGATAGGAGACATGCTGTATGGGAACTTTGAGTGCACTCTTGTGCACAACAAACAGCTCCCCCGTGTGGATTCTTTTTTAGCGCAGCAAAGGAGTGAATTATTGAACAGTGCTAGTAAATTTAAAATTGGGTATTTTGCTTCTAATTTTAAACAAATGGTCGATGAAGCTGTTCACAGGTTGTGCGTGTAAATTCCTTTTTTATTTTATGAGAATGCAGACGTCTCCTTTATAAGCCCAGAAAGTTGATTTTGTGGATGATGTTAGCCAAGTGACCTCTTCAGCGCTTCACCCACTGCAAACCCTACAATACAGATCAACAGAATCAACTTTCACAAGTATACATGCAACATACTTTAGGCTCTTCCCTTATTTCCCGAGGAGCCACCACAGCGGATGGAGCCACATATTTGATTTGGCACAGATTTTAGACCACACGCCCTTCCTGATGCAATCCTTCCATTTATCCAGGCTTGGGTCCAGCACAGGGAGTACACTCGCTTGTGACCCCCTGAGGCTGGATCTGTGTCTCCTTCTGGTCTCGACCCAGGGATCTTTCACATATTAGACAAATGTGCTAAACTGTGGAGCCACAGTTATGCATACGTAAAAACCTATGCTATAACAGACTAGAATACATTTAGCTGTTCTAGTTCCAGGGTCGGGTGTTATCCCAACGGGGTCATTGCTATGTAGCTCTCTACTATAATGTTATTAGCTACTTTTTTGGTACTGATTACAGATTTCACAGCAGGCGCTAACTTAAAATGTGAACTGTATTTCTTTGCCGTTGCGTAGGTGGTTCCTGCACGAGCAGAAGTCCCGAGCGGCGGAGACAACGAGCTGGAGCGCAGCATCAAGGCCGCCATGATGAGGATGAAGAAGGTGGCGGCTGATTCGGATGAGGACGACAGAGGGGACGAAGAGGGACGCAGTGCAGACTGGGATAGCTGAGAATGCGTGCGCACTCACGCCGATGAAGCTGCCGTCTTATGTTAGCTCCTCTCAGTCTTCCTCACAGTTATGAGCTTCAGCTCATTGTTGCCAATTTTCCATCGGAAAACAAGAAGAAAAAAAAAAAGCTGCTTGTTTGACAAGAACAGGATTACGCCTCCTCAGACTTAAATGTTGCAGTTTGTTGAAGTTGTTGCACATTTAATCCCTTTTGTGTGTGTGTGTATGTGTGTATGTGTGTGTGCTTTTGTTTTGTAGCCCTGAAACGCTGTAATACATCCAACACTGCAACTAACTAGCGAGCGGCAGAATCAGGACTTACTCTCCTCTAAAACACTTTCCAATTTTCAGAAATCCCAGTGAGAGCGAATGAGCCGCTTTGTTTTTAACGCTCCTCTAATTATTGAATTTCTCCCAAATCTGTGCCCGAAGGCCTTTTGTGACAGTGTCACACAGCAGGGGGGGAGTGGGGTGGGAGCTTGTGCTGCGGGCGGTGAAGACAACACTACGCAAATTGTCGTTTCGCTCGCACCACTCGGTCTGATCTCATCATTTTGAATGTAATTAAATTTGAACAATTGTTTATTTAACCTAACCCCAGTAAGGCTACAGCCACGTGAAGGCAGCGCTGTTAATCATTCAAAGCCTGCGTGTCTGAAGTCTTTGTCGCTGTTTGCGTTGCAGGCCGTTTCACGCTGCCCGCAATTTTCCCCTTCTCATGTCAGAATTTTGGGACCGCTTTAGGATTAATCAAAGGGCACTTTCGAAGTGAAATACACAAAGACAAATTGAGAATATTAGGCTTTAATTTAAGTAATGGATTAAAAAAAAAAAACATCGCAAATCGCTGTGTGATCTAAAGAAAAGGAAAACGGGGGAAAGGTTCCTGTTGTTTAAGGCAAATTGACCTTTCAACCTGTGACAGCACATTGCTTTGTTTTGGGGGGTTTTCCCTCCTCAATCTTTACAAGTGTTCCTTACCTGAACCTGTCAAACAGTTAAACTGTGTGATAGCAGCATTAAATGCTTTACAGGATGAATTCAATTTTAGTTTTATGAGTTAATGATGTTCGAGGCCGACACCTGCATTGCTGTGTTTTAATAATAAACTAGGAGGCATCAGGTCGTCATCAAACGTTGGCGTTCCTTTTTCCCTCCACTTTCATTCAAATACATTCATCTGAGCTCTTTGCCACTTGCTTTGCTCACGCTGGTCCCCGATCTCCAAAGTCTTACCTGTGCCCAGGCCCTCATTCTTTAAACAAAGTCACATCAGACCTGCACCGGTGAACCCCTGGCGAGTGGGCTTTGGTGGATGAAGCCCACAGTGATGAGTCACGAAGTAATGTCCATCCTGGCAGCGCTCGCTCTCACACATCGGTCTCCTGCAGTGACAGCTCAGACATCCCCAGCCAGCTGCGATTGAGTTTATTCAGCTCTGCGTACTTAAGAGAAGCCACCGTTTTTGCGGGGCTGCTGTCAGTCTGTGTGCAATCTGTTTGCAACATCCACGCGATTCAGGTGGAGACGGGTCACGCACCTCGGGGTGGGAGGGAAGGCGCACACGGGGGTATTTAGACGAACACCTCCATCCAGTATAAACAGAAATTTCAGCAGCCTGTTACTATGGCAACAAGAAGTGTCAGCGGTAGTGGCCTGCAGTGCCATATCGCTCTCTTGCTCGCTCTCTCGCTCACATGTACAGAGCAGCATAGTCTCTTGATGTTTCACCAACTCGCCCACTTGTCACCAGTCACACAATGAGAGCTGAGAGTCAGACAGCGATGACAGCAGAGAGAACGAGAGGCCGTTTTTGCTCTACCAGAATCGATTGGGAGCGAGGCTGAAAGTTGAGGAGCAGAAGTACAATTTTTTTTTCAAATTGGTATTTAAGCCCTAATTGTGTGTAATGAGATCCAGAGTTGAAACTTTAAAGCAGTGCTGACATTTAGCAGATCATTATCAGTATGCATGTCAGATATATGGTCAAAATGGCGACCTGCTGGTGGCGCCAAACAAAAAGACTTAAGGGTGACTTAAGTGAGAAGGGTTCATCCTAAGGTGGGCATGAATATCTACCCAGATTTCCTGCTTTCATGGCGGTCCATTGTGTAGTTTGTTACTCTGGCTGACAGTGTTCAGGTGTTCAGTAAGGCTGCAAACAGTCTGGGAACCTATCTGCTGACCTCAAGGACATTCATGTGACATTAATTAAAAAATAAATTGTTCATAAAATTAGTAAAATAGTAAAAAATGTTCACCACACCATTTTTTTGTTTAACTTAATATACATTTGCTGACCACTTTGTTGGGTACACCTATTCAACTTCTCATTATTACAAATACTGTATCTAATTGGCCAGTCGCATGGTAGCAGCTCAAAGCCTTTAGACATCCAGACATGACCAGGTCGGCCTGGTGAAGTTCACCCTGAGCCTCAGAATGAAGAAGAAAGTGACTTTGAAAGTAGCACTCTTGTACGGCCATCTCTCGGGTTTACAGAGGATGGTGTTAAAAAAAGACAAAGTGCTGAAATCATGAGCGACAGTTCTCTTGGCAAAAATGCCTCAGCAGCTGAAGACCACACCAGGCGCAACAACTACCAGCTGAGAACAGAAACGGAGGCTACAGTTCACACAGGGTCACTAAAACTTGACGACAGGAAATTAGAAAAATGTTGCTTGTTCCGATGAGTCTCGATTTCTGCAGCAAAATTCTCATGGAGTCCGAATTTAACAAACGCCTCCTATCAGTGGGTCAAGGTAGTGGTGTAAATCCCTCAGTACCAGATGAATATTGTGTACCCATCTTCTGATGGCTACTTCTAGCAAGATAATGTGCCATATCAATAAGCGCAAATCATCTCAAACTGTTTTTTTGAACAAAATGAGTTTACTGTGCCCGAATGGCCTCCACAGTCACCAGATTTTGCTCCAGCAGAGCACCGTTGAGATGTTGTGGAACATCATGGATGTGCAGCCGGCAAATCTGTGTGATGGTGTCAACTCAATATGCAGCAAAATATCTGAGGAATGTTTCCAGTACCTTGTTGAATCGGTTCCATGAAGAATGAAGTCAGTTTTGAAGGTCCAACCTGGTAACGTGTCTGTTACGGTGTTTCCACAGCTGTCTGAACTTTACTAAACTCTGAACCAAAAACAATTCTAAAAATGAGGAGTCTCCATATCGGAGTCTCTCATTTAAATAATGTCATTGTTGGTTGTTATTCAGTTGTAGCAGTTTTCTCTTTTTTGAATCACTCAAATGTCTTTGGATTCTGCACTGTTGGCTGCACAAAAGACGTCTTTTCAAAACGTCTCAGATTTGACTTTTTTTTCCTTTTACATTTCATATAATAAACAAAGTGATTCATCAAAAAAGTCCGAGTAATTTGCAGTGAAAATCATAGCTGCATTCCTACAGCAGTTAATTTCCAATTGACTGAATTAATTGGTCAATTATCCCATCATTTTAACACTAAATTGGTGCTTAAACTGCGCATTGATTAATTTCCCCCTTGTAAACCAGCTGATCTCTGAAGGTGAAAACAAATTAGACTCTAAATGGGAGTCCAGTTTCCAAGGGTCTGATTGTTTTTTTTTCTTGTTTTTTTAAATCAACCAAGTAAAACTGGTACATCCCTCAGTCCATCATTCACACAGTTATTTACACAAGAAAAATAAAAGTCAGTAGGATTAAGTTACCAAGGCAACCTGTCCTCTGATCCACTACTGCAGTTATTTTCTCTGAGCTCGGAGGACGTTTTAAGGTGTTTTCCATCAGTCCTCAAACCAGCTTTTATCTTTATGTGCTTTATTTGTTCTAATCTCAGAAATTGATACATCATTGACTGATTGAATCCCACCTCATCTGCTTTGCTTATGCGTGGATTACAGCTATATTTAGTGGTATGTAAATTGTGCGGTGGCGGAGCTTCTGTGCTCGACGGGACTCAGCTCTGGCACTGTAGGTTCATTCCACCTCCTCTGTGCTTCTCGTCCAGGAAAAATGCCTAAAGACTTATAAAATGTCAGGCAGCGTGTTTGTAAGCTTTTCTTTTTTTTTTTTTTAAGTTTCCTACACAGAACCCACAGCACTAATATGCAGCTAAGTAGGTATTAGGGAAACTTCCCATCTTCTCTCTGTGGAGCCCTTTCCAAAAATGTATCCCCCTACAGAAAAGACACTAACTCAGCAGTGTAATTAAACTAAATTTTACCAATTGTCAGTTCTATTGTACAATATTGAACAGGAATCACAAAAGTGCACAAGAGGCATCGGTTCAAAAGGAAGGATCATACATCGTGTTATCCAGATTCAGGTGAGTTACAAACAGGAGGGCAAAACAGAAAGAGAAAAAAGCGAGAAAAAAAAATCCCTTCATTCGATATCTCAACTTTAAGACAAGATTGAAACTGATGAAAAATAAAAACGTAGTACCGGTATTACAGAGTAAATATGTCACTACAACATGTGCCTTTGATTTCAAATGGAGCAAGTTTCAAGATGGACTTCCTAGAAGCAGCTGTGGCACCATCCTGAAAACCTCCTGACTTCTTTAATATGTTATCGTACACCTGTGGAGACATTAGGTTAAGGTTGATTTACTTCTTACGTTCTAGAAATGGTCGTTGTAGAGAGGCACCAAAAATAAATAAATGCATAAAACATCCCTCTCCCCTTGCAAAATAACAAAACAAAACAAAATTTTGACAAGTTTTTAGTGAAAAGCCCCATGCCATCTAAAGTGAAGTACACTTTCACATCATCCACCCATCGAGCAGCACCGAGTCCCCTCACCCAAAAATAACCACCACCATAACAAAAACCGAGTGTGTAGGAAGCACATCGAGAGCCTTGGAGACATCTTTGTTCTGCAAATGAGCAATACTACTGCGCGCACACACAAAGTCCTTTAAACACTACACTCATGGCTATACGGGGTTCCCAATATTATTCTGGCTGTTCTGGAAGGAAAGCTCCCGGGAAAAGTTTTTTCCTTCTTTAATCTAATCAAAAAAGTGTTTACATAAAAGAGAGTTGATAAAGTCAGTTGAGGGCTCTTATTTTTAATTTATTTATTTATTTTTAAACATGGCTTTCATCATTTACGTTTCTCATCTCATTAACATCCTCGGGGTGTGCATGCTTGTCTCCTTTTTCATCTCAGTTTATTAGCAAGAATTTTAATGCATCTTCAGGTTTCCTCAACAAGAAAAAAGAATAGTTGTTATTATGGTGATGGTCATCGATTGGCCAGTTCTCCTCACCAGGTAGGTTTAAGCTCACCTGGAGGCACTTTGTGTCACGGCCATTTGTCACATATGTGCATATAATCTAATAAGTACAAACTGTCTTCCAACACACCTGAGATAGAAGAGAGGCAACAGCGAGGACAGCCTGTACAAAGATTTCATCTTTAATTCTCGAGCGGGACACAAAGATTAACACCAATTATTACTTGAGTGATGCTGAGCAGCATTGTCTCTGTTGTTCATTTTAGCCCTTTAAGTCCCCTCCTCTACTCTAAGCTCAGACTTCCTTGTGCAGAAGTGCTGCCTTCAGGAAAAAAAACAAAACAGAAGAAAGACAGATGGACAGAATCTAAGAACCCACCACCGGCTTTTTAAACCTGTTTTTCCCCCACAGAAACGGTTAAGTAAGCTCAAAGTGTGACTCTTGATTTAGTTTTGCAATGCCAGCACACGAAATCGAGCCATTTGGTGGAGTGCACTGGCCTTCCTCCCTCCTTTTAGTCTGCCAGTCTCTCTCTCCCTCTCTCAAAAACATCTTTCTCACAAGGTAGTGTTTATTAGAAGCCAAAGCTGAATTGTGTCTGTGTGGACGTCACCTTGGGGGAATAGGTGCCACACAGTTTCTGCCCTGTAGTGAATCCTTCGTACCTGACCTCCGACCCTTTTAGCTCAGTGCTACTTTTCCTCAGTTATCAGCACCCAGCTTAGACAGCCCCTGCCTGAACTCTTGCAGCTCATCTAGCTTTCCATCTAGAACATCCATCAACTTCTTCAGCTCGATCTTCATGTTTCCTTGCTTTTGTCGGCTGTCGTCTATGTCCAGCTGAAGACCCTCTATTCTCCCCTCCAGCTCCTTGTTTCTTGTCTCTGCAGCCTGTGGAAAGATGTCGGGAAAACATTAACGTTAACATTTGATGTATCAGCACAGCTGGTTTGTTGTGTGTGTTTGAGCTGAAATGAGCAAGAGCTTTTTCACTTGCAGTAACAAACAAAAGCCTTCCCATGTTGCATGTGCAGCTACACAAAGAGAGAGATCCACTTGCTGTAGGTTGGGACGGGAAAACATTTATGTGAAAGAAACGTGTTTGCATATGTGAATGGGACATGAAAGTGAATCTTTCAGACTAACAGGCAACACGAGTGACATGTTAATAATGCTGAAGATAGCAATGAAGGGAGGGATTTAAAATAGGAGTGCTAAAAGGGTGTTGCGCCTGCATGACTATGTTCCAGCTGACTCCTGAAACCTGATCTCCATGAGGGCTGTCATCTTTAAATAGAGGGCAGCCGTAACCACAAACACAGGGGTAGAATAGGTAGACTTTTTTTTTTTTTTTAAAAAAAGCATCAACTCTGCACCAGCAAAGATAATTTTTTACAGCATTTCTGTCTAAATTGAGTCAAATTCAGCTTTAGGCTCCATAGTTGGACAAAAGGTATTGGAGAAACCCCATCGTCTATGCCTCTTCTCAGTTTGGATAACTGGTTAGATAAACTCCGGCTTGAGCCATTTTTGCTGTCTTTCACCCAGCTGGCTGCTGCAGAGACAAACCATGCCGTCGAGCGTTGTAAAGCACAAGAACTTCAGGCATGCCACTGTTGGTTTTATTCATCACTCCATGCCCAGATTGAAATGGCAGCACATGCACTGACAGCTTGGACGATAAAAATCCCGATCTGAGTCAGTCAGCACAGGGCGACATGAGCGTCAGTATCAATGCAGCTCATGTCAGACTTGGCACTAACAGGACACACGGTGATCCAAAGAGCCTGGCTCTTCTAGTTCTACAGAAAGTCTGATATTATTCAGCGAGGAGTCAGCTTTGAAGAACAGGTGCCCTTTGTTACAAAGAAGACGTGAGGCTTCTCACAGGCACAACCCACACACCTACAGAAATGTTATAAGAGCTGATCATTAAAGCTTTGAGCAGAACTCTCAAACTACTTCAGCTGTTTTTATAGCAAAAACAGATCAAATCTGCACCAGCAGGAAACTAATAAGCTGTGACAGAGACATATCTCTGTTCCACTGAAGAGGGAGAAAAAAAAAGAAAAAAAAGAACCCTTTTCAAAGAGGCAATAATCCTCTCTGCGTTGTACTGGGGACGGACCTTTATTATTAGATACAGTAACGACGACAATGTGCGTTAGTGAGACACGTGATAGGAATGTTGTGTCACCAGCCCTCAGGCAGAATGATGAATAGCAACTCTTATTGTCTACCTTCATCTGAAAGCGCTGCTTACGCCTCAGAGCCCGAGTGTTAGCTCGCTGTGATAGCCATTGTGTCCTCACGTGTGTGTTAGGTCTAGACAACTCTCAGCCTGGTCTCTGTACTCTGCAGTAAATCACACCTGAGGGGGGGTAAAAACTAGGGCTTGTGCCGGGTGCTTTTGAACGTACCTGCAGTTTCGAAGTGATGCTCTCACACTCCGACATGAGCTGAGGGATTATCTCTGCCTGCTTCCTCAAGTTCTCCAGCTCCTGGGAATAATGTTAATAATAAAAAAATGTAAAATCCAGCGATTCCGATGTCAGTCAGGGTCTTAGGAACAATCTAAGTTATTTAGCTGAAGGACCTTTGAAATTTAAAATAAATCATTCTTAATTGCTTTTTTGTATAAAAGTATGTAGATAGACTGACAAGAACAGCACCCAGATAAAACGGGACATTTAAGCCAGTAATTAACTGCTTGCCAAGAAAAGAAGAAAAAAAAAGTGTGATGCCCAGCATAAACCCTGGAACATAATTACAGTCATGATTTTATGTCAGTGTTAATTAAGGTGCACCATCCTTTGTAAATAAGCCAACCAGGAAAAATGAAAAAAGGTCAAAGTGGTACAAAGAAGGCAAAAAGGACATCAAGATCAAGAGATAGCCTTGTGATCATGCCTCCGTCTCCTTCTCAGGTAAACATCTCAGTTACTGCTCTGAAAACCTCCTCCCTGCTTTAAGCAAAACACTATGCGGCTTCATGGCATCTGTTACCGCTTCGAGCACATTTTCGCCAAGTAATAATTGCTTGAGTCTTTGTAGTTACCTGCAGCGGCTTTGTTCTGTTAGTTCACTGCTGGCCAGCACAGGGGTCACAGCAGTCAACTCTTAATAATTCATAGGCACACTTTTAAGTTTGAGGCGATGAGGATGTGGATTTCTAGACAGGGAGGGGGTGAGTCACTGTGCAGGTGACCCTCTGTGGGCCGCCTGCGGCAGCAATGTTGTGCACACAAGGAGACTTTCTCTGCAGACCCCATGGTCGGTGTTCACAGCGTTATGGAGGATACACAAGAAAGGCAAAGCCGAGCTCCCAAAGGATGCCATTCTTTGCTCATCATCTTTCAAATTCAGCTCCAGCTCTTTGAACTACTTCCCTTCCTCTTGTTGTGTAAAATATATACCGCCTTCGAAGGAATGATTTATACGTTCTATTAATACTCTGGCCGCCATGTGGTAAACTAGAATATCCCAGACACTCTTTACCTCAGGCAATCTGAATGGGACACAGTAAAGCTGTTATTGCCACTGAATTGAAAGAGAGGGCATTGCACTATATGAGACAGATGCACAGATGACCCCAAACCAGAAGTATATAAAAATGCATACATATCCTACTTATGGTTTTCACACGTTACTGATTGCGTCTCCCTTTCTTGGCATCGACAGGGAGACGCAGTCGCTGATGAAAAGGGCAGCAAGACTCTTAGATTGGCAGAAGTCAGTTCTAATTTGTCTGCGGTCAGAAAACGGCATCTAACCAGCAATAAGCAAAGGTTAAAATGCCGCGTGGTCGCACAGAGTTCATCCTCATTAGAAAGAACAGCGCCATTAGGCCGTGCTGAGCTGACAGTCGGCTAGTTTGGATTATGGATGATTAATGTAGGAGACACAAGGTGGTTTCTTTCAGGTTTGACTAGAGTGGATTAATTTTTAATTTTTTTAACAGTACAAAAAAACCCAAAACAGTTTGATCAATCAAATTGAGACAACGGGGCAATATAAAGAGCTGTCTGGGATTAAAATTGGAAAAAAATAAAAAATAAAAAAAAAATAAATCCACACAAAACCCAAAGCAGAATCTAACATTTCCTATTGAGGCCTAATCACTTCCTCGGGGAAATAAAAAGGCACTAGAACTAGTTTGTAAAACAAACTCTCCATTGCAGCTCTGCAGACCGACCATTGTGATGCACGTCTCACCTGCTCCTTGTCCTGTAGCTCAGCCTCCAGCTCCTTTACCCTCACGGTCAGCTGGGCGTTTTTCTGTCTCTCTTGATTGGCTTCATTGCACTGGGCTTCTAGTTCAGCAATCTAAAATACAGAGGGGGGGGGGGGGGGGGGGGGGGGGGGGAGTTAAAAGAAAAATTAGGCATTTTTCTTAAGCTAATCAGATTTTTTTTAACATATTCCTCCTTGTTAAGCGGAAGCCTGGATTTGTTGTAGAGTATAATGGCAATTTCAAAACTGATACCAACAATTAAAAAAAGGAAGGGTTAGAGAATAACACTGGTACCACACCAGCCCAGCTGCAGAAACAGCCCACGTTGATTATGAAACTAAAATGATTCTATTTTTAGCAGACTGAGACTGCAGGCAACACAGAAGCTAATGAAATGTACAGTACCTACAGTGTTTTGCTCTGTACAGATTTTGACCAAACCCGTGGCAGAGAACTCTGTGTGTGCAGTTTGTGATAGAGTTTTCTTCTTTTAAAGCAGCGGAAACGGTTTATCAAACCTGTCACTTTTTCCTCAATCAATGGGCTAGTCTACATTATTCAACTTCCCCGTAGGAGTGCATGAGTGTATTACCTTGTTCCTGAGCGTGTCACTCTCCTCCTTGCAGGCACTAAGCTGTTTCTTCCAGCTCTCTACATTAGCTGAAGACTCCTGCAGTGCATCCACCAGCCTGGCATTATTTTCTCTTAAAGTCTGAAGCTCTGTTTCCCACTTCTTGGCGTTGGTGTTGCTGTCAGACAGGAGCGACAGAAAGAGATCCAGCAGGAGAGTTATTAATGGAAGTAAAATTTTATTTCAACCACTCCGTTTTGAAAAGCTTGTGAGTGCCAACATGGAACATATTTCTACAAACTCCTTCCAGACACATCTACTTAATTAGTATTGCTGCACATTACGCTGTTGAGAGATGTTTAGACCACAATAAAAAAAAGAAACAAAAATTTAAGCTAGAAGTAGATAAAATTCCCCCAAAATCCAACAAACTGGCACCAGCATGTGATTTGTTATCTTTCATATCACAGTGAGTGTATTCCTATCTTATCGATAAGGATGGGGAGATATGTGATGTATATTTAGTATGCATCACTGTCCCCACTTCCTTATGCATGGCTGGGTTGAAGTGTTTTGCTCTATCATCAAATGTGGACAGACTGGCATCGCAGCATTCTGCAGTCCTCTGCTGTTTCACTGCTGTGACACTCTCCAACAAAAACAAAATCCAACAGTTCTGTGAATGCATGGGAAAATGCACACAGAGAGACAATTTTACATCCAGAAGCTAGAGATATTTAGATGCCCTTATATGAAGTGAAGCGCTTCCTTCAGCAACTGTTTCATATCAGTGTTGTATTAAATTCTCAATTATGACTTTTTGATTTTGTAGGTTTGTTTATTAGGATAATTCCTGAAAAGAGCTCTGCAATCAAAATTTGGACTTTATTAGTTTACCAAAGGAATTTTAATAAGTGAACTGGTCAAGATAACCTCAGATTCTTTAGATATACAAAGGGAGCACTGTAGAGTGACATTTATGCAGTGTGGTTGTTGTTCTCAGCTGGTGCTTTGAGAAAAAAAAAAACATTAAAAAGAAACAAAACAAGTCAGAAAATAATAATCCATGCATTTACTTTAGTTTTTTATAATTATTTTATAGTTTCATCTTAACGATTTAGCACAAGTACAAACATTTGTTACAAAGCAAACATACAGTGGGGCAAAAAAGTATTTAGTCAGCCACCGATTGTGCAAGTTCCCCCACCTAAAATGATGACAGAGGTCAGTAATTTGCACCAGAGGTACACTTCAACTGTGAGAGACAGAATGTGAAAAAAAAAAAATCCATGAATCCACATGGTAGGATTTGTAAAGAATTTATTCGTAAATCAGGGTGGAAAATAAGTATTTGGTCAATAACAAAAATACAACTCAATACTTTGTAACTTAACCTTTGTTGGCAATAACAGAGGTCAAACGTTTACTATAGGTCTTTACCAGGTTTGCACACACAGTAGCTGGTATTTTGGCCCATTCCTCCATGCAGATCTTCTCGAGAGCAGTGATGTTTTGGGGCTGTCGCCGAGCAACACGGACTTTCAACTCCCGCCACAGATTTTCTATGGGGTTGAGGTCTGGAGACTGGCTAGGCCACTCCAGGACTTTCAAATGCTTCTTACAGAGCCACTCCTTTGTTGCCCGGGCGGTGTGTTTTGGATCATTGTCATGTTGGAAGACCCAGCCTCGTTTCATCTTCAAAGTTCTCACTGATGGAAGGAGGTTTTGGCTCAAAATCTCACGATACATGGCCCCATTCATTCTGTCCTTAACACGGATCAGTCGTCCTGTCCCCTTGGCAGAAAAACAGCCCCATAGCATGATGTTTCCACCCCCATGCTTCACAGTAGGTATGGTGTTCTTGGGATGCAACTCAGTATTCTTCTTCCTCCAAACACGATGAGTTGAGTTTATACCAAAAAGTTCTACTTTGGTTTCATCTGACCACATGACATTCTCCCAATCCTCTGCTGTATCATCCATGTGCTCTCTGGCAAACTTCAGACGGGCCTGGACATGCACTGGCTTCAGCAGCGGAACACGTCTGGCACTGCGGGATTTGATTCCCTGCCGTTGTAGTGTGTTACTGATGGTGACCTTTGTTACTTTGGTCCCAGCTCTCTGCAGGTCATTCACCAGGTCCCCCCGTGTGGTTCTGGGATCTTTGCTCACCGTTCTCATGATCATTTTGACCCCACGGGATGAGATCTTGCGTGGAGCCCCAGATCGAGGGAGATTATCAGTGGTCTTGTATGTCTTCCATTTTCTGATGATTGCTCCCACAGTTGATTTTTTCACACCAAGCTGCTTGCCTATTGTAGATTCACTCTTCCCAGTCTGGTGCAGGTCTACAATACTTTTCCTGGTGTCCTTCGAAAGCTCTTTGGTCTTGGCCATGGCGGAGTTTGGAGTCTGACTGTTTGAGGCTGTGGACAGGTGTCTTTTATACAGATGATGAGTTCAAACAGGTGCCATTCATACAGGTAACGAGTGGGGGACAGAAAAGCTTCTTACCGAAGACGTTACAGGTCTGTGAGAGCCAGAGATTTTCCTTGTTTGAGGTGACCAAATACTTATTTTCCACCCTGATTTACGAATAAATTCTTTACAAATCCTACCATGTGAATTCATGAATTTTTTTTTCACATTCTGTCTCTCACAGTTGAAGTGTACCTCTGGTGCAAATTACTGACCTCTGTCATCATTTTAAGTGGGGGAACTTGCACAATCGGTGGCTGACTAAATACTTTTTTGCCCCACTGTATATGCCAAGAACGGCACCGCTATAGTTCAGCTGGTTAGGCAGGTTAAGCAGGAAAGGCTGCAGTGGCCTTTGTGTAATTAGTACCAACTTGCAGTGACTTTTTCAACTTTGTCAGTTTCTTTCTAGGGAAATTAATGAGAACTACAAGATCTGTAAAAATGAATTGTTATCCACACCACTCATGCAAATGTTAATGTAGTTATTACTTTTTTTAGGGGTCTGTTGCTGCCAGTAAAAATTTGCAATCCCCTCCAGTCCACCCGCACATCTGGATCAAATAAATCCAATATGATATGGGATTTCATTTTATTATTATTTTTTCCCCCAATTTCCTCACTGTGGTTTTAATTGACTCTGATGGCCCGGGGCCCAGGGTCATTTTAATCTCATCTGGAATCACATCTGGCATTTCATGCAATTACCAATTTGTACACTCTACATCTGGATTATAAAGCCCAAATAACCAAACGGTGGACTGGAGGAGCATCACTCTTTGGATTATATGCTTTCTGAGCCCTTTTGGAGTCATTACTGCTTTAAGTAACAGCAATAAAATAAAGAGAGAGAACATACGAGCACAGTTTAATATGCATGAGTGTGATCAAGAGCTGATATGATCTGGATTGGGTTTACACACTTGCATGCTTGTAATATAGTAGTTTATATGTATAATATAATAAATATTGAGCAAGCTGTTCGATTGGACGAGTGTCATGCCATAATTATGCAGTACCTGTCTCACTGAAGTGTGTCCAATCTGCTTATTTTACATTCAAACAGCCAGATTTCAAACACCTGTGTGGTTTCTGTTTGATGCCACAGGAAAAGTTTATACAGCACTTGCATCAGCAGCAGCAGCTGCAGGCCAAGCAGTGTGTGAATTTTTATTACTTTTTATTTATTTGGTTGTGATGAAACAGTTGCAGAGAAGTAAAATCAGTTATAAAGTATGTGTTTTAGTTGGTTTGCATCATCACACAGTACGAAAGTTCTTGTTTGAACCAGCTGTTTCCAATTCGATTTTTCTATTTTTATTCTTTTTTTAAAAACTGAAAAAAGAAAATTGTTGGAAAATGTGTTTTCATTTGGTGAATACAAATTTAAATATAAGCACTTTGATGCAGCCCGGGATGTGAATCTTGAGACTGATATTTAGTAGATTTGAAACAGGATTTAATCACATATGATTTCACATTAAGTTGATGAAATAAAAATCTTACCTCTGCTCTACTGCACTCTTGAGACGTTCATTCTCACTCTGTAGGAGAGCAGCCTCCGGACCGACGTGAGAGATTTTCTCATCATCTGTCCCATTAATGCTGGATGCCTGGTTGGTTGAGGGTGTATCACGACCAGATTCCGACTGAGAAATTGAGGGAAACTTTTGTTTCAAAGCAGGTTTTAAGGAGGCCTGTGGTTAACATGCAGCCACCTAAAAGGGTCTCATGGGTTAAAAGACAGAACTCTATCTCAGAAATCCTGCTCTCTGAAAAAGGGCCCTAGGCTTCTTTTGGCAAAACACCCTGAAGACGTCAGCTATGACAGCCAAGGGTTGAGGGTAAATGCTTGCCAGTATCTATCATGTCATATGGGCCAGAAGCTTTGTGTGCTTCAGGGCTGATCCTTAGCACCTGGAGCCAGAGCGAGTAGAAAGCAGGCATGTTAGTTGTGGGTGACTGTGGCATGAACCACTAACTATCATTATCATTTATGTAGATCTGAGCAAATTTACTGTCACTGTTTATAGCTTCCTTATCCTCTAAGTTACTATTGTGCCTGCAAGGTAGTAAGGACGATCTTTGACCTCTTATTCATGACGGCTCACACTACTCCACGATTCCGTTGTAATATTTAAACACGAGATCCATTAATATTTGAACATATTTACATACATAATTATGCCAGAAGCCATTTCTAAACACAGAAAGTGTATCATTTGGTGTTTGTGAAATCATTTCTCATTTTCTCTGTGGCCCTGTAAGCTTTCTGGAAGCCAACACACTGACTGTAGATGAAACGGGTGGAAAGCCAAGGAGATGAAATGAATCAGACTTTCATACGGCACAGAGATATTATTTACCTGGGAGTGATTACTCAATGTCTCCACCTTCTCTTGAGATTTGTCCCTTGCTAGCTTAGCCTGTTCTTTTACCTCCTGGAACTTCTCAGCAAACTGAAAGTACAAGAAGATATGTCAGGAAGCTGTGGTTATTAGTGGCAAGGCGAGGTTCATTTTTAAACATTATCTAAGGATGGTGAGGATCCGCGATACCCTTAAATATATATCTGATCGTTCCAGTTCTCTAACAATTTTAACTGATAACAAAGCTGCACTTTTCCACACTTTGATTTTACCACAGATTCTACTACTATTAATAATAATAATAATAATAATAATAATAATAATAATAATAATAATAATAATGATAATAATACATCAACAACTACAATAACATTAATAATAAAGAAAAGCTAACCATTTAAAAAAAAAACAAAAAAAAACAAAACACAGATTCAGTTTAAGCCCTTCAACCTCCAAAGCATGATCCCCTCTTGAAAACAGTTAAGAGCCCCTGATCATAATGTCAGAGAGGCTGACCGTTAGAATAAGGGCTCAGCAGGTTAACTATACAACATTTTAAATTGATTCTGTGATTCTGGATTTTACTTTGAACCAGCAAAGAGAATCAACGAAAGGGGAAATGAGCCATCCATCAGCTTTATGAAGGATCTGCTACAAAAACCTCTCACCTTTGTGAGCTGCTGCTCTGAAGCGAAGCCCAATCCAAACACTGTGTTGGCCCTGCTGTCGGCCCACTGGCCAAACTTCTGTGATGTCTTGGTGAACGTCATGTTGGGTGTGATTGTGCTGTTGATGATGACCTGTTGGGAAATAACACATAGATTTTCTAAGCCTATAAGAGACCATACTGTTATCAATACAGAGTACAGTTAGAGTCATGTGTAATCCTCCCAGCATAGTTCTCAGGTCTTTCTGACACTCCTCATAAAAATAACTGATGTTGGATTTCAGCAGTACAGAGGTTGGAAAATTATGCGTCTCATTCAGCCAAGACATATTACAGAAGCTGTTCCAGCAGCTGCATTCACATAATAAATAGGCCCACCAATTTAATAAAGGACAATCCTCTATTGTAGCTCCATTCACACCAGACTACACCTGTAATATGCTGATGGCTGTATGCCAGTGCCCACACACGGCATATTGGATCATTTTAAAAGAAATAATAAATCATATAAAAAGCAGATTTATAAGCATGTCTCTGAAATATATAGCAGTTATGTGTTCACAGCTTAAAGAGTACTAATCTTTGATTATTGTTAAACCAGAGGGCATACAAGGTTTCCACATTTATAATTTAGGATGCTGAATAGCAAACACTTTGTCAACCCAGAGTTTTAAAGTTTCGACATTGTCGCGTGAATCAAACGTACCATTTTTAATACACTCCAATAACCTGTGTGGGACATTCATGTGTTCCCTTAATGTTTAAAGGGTCACAACAGAAGATGGATTTGCACCTTTGATTCGGCAAAGATTTCACACAGGATGACCTTCCTGATGCAACACTACCATTTATCCAGGATTAATTATCCTAAAGCTTATTAACATCAGGTTTGGTTAAGGATTTATCATACACCAGCAATCAGGTTGAGCTATTTGCAAAAGTCTTTATTGCATATTCAGCTCCACGCAAAAGACCTCCACTACTTTGTGATAGTGATTTAAATAAAATAGTTGCAGACCGCTGCCTCTCTCAACTCACTCGTTTCATTCCCCAGTTACAAATAAAGTTTTGTTCACTAAATAATTTACATGCAAATGTAAAAAGCACACACAAATGGAAAAACACTGACTGCTGACCCGCTAACCTCTAAGCAGTTGAAGTACAGTCTCTATATTTGCCATGGTATCCATTCACCTGTTGTAGCCATGCCGCAACTCAGATGCCAGAAAACATCTGCTGCAGTCTAAAATTGTAACGGGTGCATGAGTCAGTGAAGAAAGCAACACGTGTCTAAACACCATGTCAGCCTGACTTCACCGATTTGTATATCGCATCACAGTTCATATTAGGGCTGGGCCATATTATACCGTTCACGGTAATACCGGTATAATGTTAGGCAACGATAGGAAAATGAAATATCGCGATAGAATGGGAGTAAAACGCGCATGCGCAGTGCCTTTGTTTTCATACGCACATGGCCGATTGTTGAGTGAAACAGATGAACCAGAAATGGTTTGTAAAAATGGTGCAACTTCAGTGATGTGGAACTGGTTTGGTGTTTGTCCGTCAGATACACGACAAAGCACATTTTTTTGCAGAACATGCAAGCGGCCGTTGTTATTGTCATATTTGTCGGACTAAGATGCTCTTAAATCTGGGAGTAATCTGGGTCCTAAACTCCGTATGCTTCAGGTCAAACAACACTGCAGCATCACTTAGAGTTAAAAACTGTCTAAATTCTTTCATCTTTAATAAAACGATCAGCATTGCTGCTTTACCAGGTGTAACTATAAAGTTTAACTTCCAGGCATCCATGAAAACAAAAGTTATTACATTTAACGGAGTTAGAAGTTAGCAGGAAGCTAGCGGAAGTTAGCTCGCTAGTTTCGCTAGTTACCTAAGCATGATATAGCATGTTCTGACGGAGAGATTTCTGAAAAAAATCAAACGTGCAGCTCTGCTATCACTTCCAACATAAATGAAGACAGGAAACTAAACAGCAGTGACGTTTGTAGGGTTACTGAAGTTGGGCTAGCTGGTATATAATGATGTGCTACGTGATCGCTAGCGACACAGCTATGTTAGCATAACATAAACAGTGAAGCTGGAGGACGAACACTAACACTTTTCCACTTATAAAAGTTAACGTGAAGGTTCTTCATGGTTAGAGACAAATGCAATCGCATGGCAGGATACTGTAAACGGACCAAACTTCAGTCAGGAGAACAACTGAGATAATCCATCCACAATACGAGGTTAGTCATTAATATACTGCAACAACATGGGAATAGAGCAGCTGCCAGAGAATTCAACATTAATGAATCAATGGTACAGAAGTGGAGGAAGCAAGAAGAATGAGTTTAATAAAGTTTGATTTATCTGACTGCTTTGTTTCGCTTAATGTGCCTTATAATCCCGTGCACCTTATGGTCCGAAAAATGCGTACTGCACACTGCAGTTTAATGTTGCAAAGCACCTCTTTTTAACTTCAGTGGATATTATACATGGTTATGCTCAGGATATGTCAGCCCATTTCTACTGTAAATGCCTTTTGGTTAAACTTTCAGCAAGGAATTTGCATTTGCACTGTTATATTTTTATAAAGCTTTAATGTACATAAAAACCAGCTTCTTGTTTAAGTGAAAATAAATGGAAGATTGTCTTTTTGCGCTAGTAATGTTGTGGAGTTGTATTTTGTCTCGCATCAATTATATCGTCGGTTATATCGTTATCGCAAATTTTCAAATATATATCGTGATAAATATTTTTGGCCATATCGCCCTGCTCTAGTTCATATAGACAACTCTGATCCTCTGTGATGCTAGATGTGCATGTAAACACAAGCAGCTTTGATTTATTGCTGCATGCACACAAACCCAGTCTCACTACAGAGATATAACAGAACTTAAAACCAGCACACGCAAATTATCCCAACGATTAAGAAACAATAGAAGACAGTCTAATGGCAGAGCAGCCCTTGTTTCATAGCAACATGGCTCTGAATACAGGATCTGAGGATTTAAACTGCTGACAGACTCGTGTCCCATTCTACGCCCCCACTGTCTCCCTCTCCATCTTTTTAGTGGCTGAGGTGTTAAAACTCTTTATACCACATCATTACTGGACACAGCGAGCCAAAAAGCAGAGGAGCCTGAGCGAGCGGAATAAGGATCATTAGTACGCAATTAATGTTTGTCCTCTATTTAGATCAATGCTAATGGCGCCTAGGGAGAAAGATCACAACAGGTGAACAAAAAAAAAAGAAAAAAGAAAAAAAGACGACCATCAGGCAACACAGCTAAAGATTACAACTGCAATCTTTGATGCAGGCATCATTCCCACATCAAGGGTTTATAAGGAGACTGGCAATTTACCAAGGCACTGCTAATCTGATCTTAAAAATCATCACTCTTTCAGAGGCTTCTTCAAAACAAAGGTGACCCAATTTCCCCTGAAGTGGAACCTGGGTAAAGCCTGAACAACACTCCTACGTCTCATCTCTAGCAGTGAAGTGAATATTTAACAGGGCTCATAACTCTGGCTCAAAGAGAAGTGTTAAGATAAGATGAAACTTTAATGATCATTGTGGAAAAAGTGGAGTGCTGCTGCGGAATAAAGCGAAAAAAGGAAGGAGTTAGGTAAACACGCAGTAAATGTCTGCAACCAGCGGCGTATAAAATGTGAATTTCCTTTGGAATAATAATCCTCTCTTTTTTATCTCGTGTGTGATGAATGCTTTCAGATAATTCTCAAAATAATTAGGAGAAATTCTGTTTGTTTTGTTTTTTTAAGAGGTAGAAAAATTTTTTTCACTAAATTTAATTTTATTAAACAAAAACATAATGCAAGATAACTCTTGCTATAAGATTTGAAACACAGCATGATGACGTTTATACCACTGAAGCTACACACTACAGGTACAAAGACCTGAACGCAGTCAGTGCTTCTCAAACATTTTACTCCCCGCTAAGTTTTCTTAAAAAATTCATTACCATAAAATTATTTCATAATTAAACGTACAATCGGCATGTGGACTCTTAAATTGCGAGTAATCGGCAGTTCTCTGGGTGAAAATGTAGACTGCTTTGAGGTGAAGACAATATCAATAACCACTTGTTCTAATCAAGGTAAGCAAAAAAACATCTGTGAAAGTACAACAAATCGACCCTTGAAGCAGATGGGCTACAGACTACACCGGATACCACTACTGTCAGCCAAGAACAGGAAACTGAGGCTATAATATGCTTGGCCTCAGCAAAGTTGGACAATAGATCGATAAATGTCACCTAACCTGATGAGTCTTGACTTCCGCTTCAACGTTCAGATGGTAGGGTGAGAATTTGGTGTAAACATGAAAGCCATCCAGCCTTGGTTCAGGTTGCTGGTGGTTGTGTAATTGTGTGGTGACATATCAACAGATCTTAAACCCACAGAACTTTTGGGATGTCCTGGAACAGGAGATTATCATCACCTGCAGCCTAGGAATCTGCAGCAATTGCATGATGAGGCATTTCTGAAGGCAAGAGGGATTTATTTCTCCCAGTTTTTTTTTTTTGTTGTTTTTTTTTTTAAACCAAAACAACAAAGCAATGTCAAACTATTCCATTATTTTCTGCCATCTTGAATACATCTCATTGCTGTTTTATACTATATATTAATAAAGAAAAACACTGAGACTAATTAAACTACATACCTGTAACTTTATACCTACTGAACTAAAAGTATCTGCAGAGAAAGGCTCAGTCATTGCATTTACAGTATCATCTGTAATGTAACATGGGATACAAAGTTACCCCCACGAGACCTGTGACTGTATGTTTGGCACGCATATGTAAACGACCCAGTGAGCAAGCCAATGAGAGAGTGGGAGGGTGTGACGGAGGAAAGGGAGGGGGTGCAGAGTGACGCTGGCAGCTGTGTGGATGGTGAGCCGGGCTGTGGATCAAGTGGCACAGGAGGCACAGAGTGAAGCTCGGCAAGCTAATGGCCTGAGGGTCAGCTGGAAACTCAGAGACAGCCAGGAGGTTATAAGGGAAAGCTTCCTCGGCCGATTAGGTGTCTGCAGAGTGCACAGAATCTGCAGAGTCAGTGATTAGGAAAGGAGATGTAGAACATGAGAGATCAGTTATCAAGCACCAAATACCAGATGACTTTTTCATGGTTGGAAAAAAAAAAAAAAAAAAAAAAAAAAAAAAAAAAAAACACCAGCTGAAGTTATCTACTGATAATTAGGACGAACAGGAAGGAATCTTTTTTTCTTAAAAGGACATACAAAAAAATAAAAATCTGAATTATGGTGACAAATGCGCAGTGAGGATAGTCATTATGATGCTGTAGTATATCTGAAACACAGCCAATGATAGGTGAGACAAAGTCTGCCATGTCCTGTCATTAAACCAGAAAGCAAAGTGGAAAAATTGCGATTGCTCATCAGGTAGAGGTGTGATGCAGATGAAAAAATGTTCAGTATTTCTGTATGTCTGCCAACTGCTTTAATGTCCTGATGCATTTCATCTCACCATATATTAAGAACTGCAAAAAAACAAAACACTGTTCCTCGGTGGTGATGACGCAAGTTTGGTTACCTAACACCACTTTTAACTCAACTTAGCAGAATGTATTTTTTTTTTTTACAGTTTTTGTGTGAATTATATTTGTTTTGTACATCTGCTGATGTTTATGACCCAGAAAGTTGAATTAATAAGTCTGCTAGTTCAACATCCCGAATGTAGCTTTTGATCTCTGAGAAAGCCAAGACCTTCACAAGGTCTTTGCAGACCTATAAATCCAGGTGTTGCCTGAATAGAGGGTGTATTTGTACCTTGAGTCACAATAAATACAACACTTCTGTGTATTTATGCTTCAAGTCTTGACAGTTGTCTGATGAAGTGCAGCTTTTTAACTGGCAAAAGTTCAAATGCGTGCTTTTAGATTTATTTATTTTTTTATGTTTCCTGTCCTCGCTTGTTTCCCCTGTTGAAAGAGTCACTGATCTGCAGCTTTGTTTACAATACAGAATTTGCTGATGCTGGGACTTCACACTATAAAAGGTTGGTGCAACTGTGTCATAATCCTTATGGATAATTGTGCTGGGACTGATAACAGCCCAGTGCATTCTCTCTGATGACAGCTGGGCATACAGCACAATATCCAATCGACTAGCTTGACGTACCAGACACTGAAAGGTGGAGTGTGCATATCCCCTAGATCCCCAGGTTTATCGGGGAGGGTGTTCGTTTTTTGTTTTCTTGTTCTTGGATGGAAACAAACATTTATGGCTCACAACTTCAAAAAAAAAGGAAAATTAAAAAAATAAAAATAAAAACTTAGTGTACTCTTTATGAGCAGATTGATGATAATAGGGAAACTTGACTTTTTGATAGTTTGATACAAACTATGCTGTTTAGGCAAGACCAAAACAACTTTAAAAAGAATGAATAAACCTGATCATCTTGTTTATGTTCCAGCACAATTAACCCTTATTTTTCCACTTTCACAAACAACATGTCACTGGTAGCACTGTAGAATACTTAGCACTTAATAAAATAATTATTTCAGAACCTTCAGGTTTTGGAAATTTTTTTTACTCCTTTCTTCCTTGGTATGGGCAAAGCAGCTGAATGCCAACATTTCCCAGCACATTAATGAGCTCTGGCTAGGTAGCAGAATATATATTTGTTTGACAGTTTTGTATTTAACAGTCAAAAGTGACGATTGACAGGAACAGCGAAGAGAAAGGAGGGTATGCCATGCAATGAAGATTGCCCTGGCTTAACAGACATTGTAATAAGCAGACAAAGTGAATGAATACAATGAAATTACTAAATTACACAAGCATTTGATGAATAAAAAGCTCATTTGAATTCTTATTACTGGCGGAGACATGTCTTTTAGCCTACAAGCCAAACTCATAAGCTCATGAGCTTTAACGTTAGTGCTAGAAACTGGCTGTGCCAAAAAAAAAAAAGAAAAAAAAAAAAAGAAGAAGATACTTAATGAAGTGTCAGAAAGATAAATCTAAAAAGAACTGAGTGTTTTAGGCATTACCTCACAAAGTTATCATACTGGGAATTATTTATAAAGTACAGCTAGATGTGTCCTCACTGTGTTGTCACAGCACTTGGTACATCGTTGCATGAGAAGCACGATGCAGGCTGAGCGACAGTCAAAAGTGCTGATGCGCTCCTCTACTTGCCATATCATCATCAGCCAGTTGCCCAGACATCATAGGTGGATGAATACAAGCTGATGGTCTGTCATAGTTAGTGCGTGCAACAGCACAGAATTCTTCTAGACAGACCTGTCTCCCTTGCAGCAACTGTGCAAACTAGAAACTATATTTAACATCTATTTGACATGACTCAACGTTTCTTCGCTTTTGGTTACTTTGCTCATATCGACATCACTTTGACTCACTTAAATTAAATGGATAGGAGGATAAAATTAAAATCAGCAGGAGTCTGCTCCTTTTAAATTGCGATAACATTTGAGAAATTCCTTTTCCCTGTACCTCGCGTACAGCGGTTCCCTGCAGAGATTTTATGACACATAATGTTCTGTTAAGGTTACAGAGGAGGGAGGAGGAGGACGACAACAACAAAGATGACAGGAGAGGGAGAGAAGAGAGAGAGCACTCATGGCCTTGAGGAAATAGAGGACAAAAATTGATGCTTTTAGACATGAATAAATAATAGTCCCATTATCTTTCTCACAAATAAAACAGACATGAAGTAGTAGATATAGTTTATCTTTAGTAATCTATTGTCAGCTGTTGTCATCCCTGCAGATCCATAAGTGCTGGCTGATGACATAACACATTAAAGTCTTGCCTCTGTAGCTGTAGGAAGAAAGCTTTCAATGCTTTGAAGCTAGCAGAGCTTGACTCAACAATGCTTTGCTGGAGAAGAGAACCGATGCTTCTTTTACTTAAAATTGTGCTGTGAGGCTTAAACTGCCCAGAAAAGTGAGTTACAATTCTAAGAATGAACACAAGCTCTTTACAGTAGAGCCAGATGGTCAAAAACATACAAAAAGAAAAAACAAAAACAACAAAAAAACATGCTTTGCACTAAGAAGACAGCAGGACATGCTTGCTGTGCAAAAAACTCAACACCGATATGCTGACTTCCTGTGAGAAAGCCACTCATCGCCTGCTGATAATCTTAACTCCTCAATCCTTTCACCGAAGCAGAGAATTGAAACTATCAACCAATCCAAACATCTGTCAACACACCCACCCTAAAGTGGCTCTGCAGGTAAACTATGTGATTTAAGACTCTGAAATGTGGTTGCCTAACAGTGTCAACAGAGGAATATCGCTGTCCTGAGGCTCCTCTAGCTTTCTACACAGACAGAAAACTGATCGCCATGGAAACGCATAATGTACTTTTTCAGCAAGCAGAGGAAGACTGTGTGAATATGGGATGTAGACAAATTCAAGTGGTGTCCATCATCACTTGTATTATTTAATCTTAGTACTATGCTCACAACTACAAAAAAAAAATCACTATAACACAAGCAAAAGTTGACACTTTCCCCCTGCAGTGTGGCCAGTCTTTAAAAACTCTACCACCCTCAGAGTATGACGACTGTTGGCTTTTTGTTGATGACATGAAATTACAGATAATTGAGTTTAATTGTGACTCCACAGGTCGGCAGCTCTTTGATACTCTTGTTAATCTATTAGAGGGGAAGATTGCTAATATTTCAACTTACATGGCAGTTATTCAAGTTAATGTTATGATTAACATATTTGTTTTGCAAAGCTCCATGTCTGGAAACAGTTTAACTAGGCAGAAGATCCTAGGTAAGCACAGAAATCATCAATGTGTGTCCCATATTCATATTTTTATGTGCTGTGTGTGCTTTTAAATACATTAAATCCATGGAAACAGCTGGCAAATAAAAATGCAGAGCTCACACTTTTTTTTCCTCCCTTAATTGGACTGTCAACACGAACATTTTTATTTTATGAACTGTAACACTGCATTAATTTTAAAAAATATTTTATTAGATGTATGCTTATACAGTTAATGGAAAGTACAACTGTTTAATGGGCAATTCTGAATTTTAAGGTCTCCAATTAACATTGCTATAACAAGTATACACAGTTTAAACTGTAGCAGTACCAAATGCAGCGACAGTATAGAAAGTCTGTTTCAATGTAGTCTATTTATTACATTTAAACTACAGCCAACCTTTACATGACCTCATTTCCACAGGCTCAAAAGTAATTGGACAAACTAAAATAACTTTGAAAAGTCTTTAACATGGTGATGAAAATCCTTTGCAGTCAATGATTACCTGAAGTCTAGAACCCATGCTCGTCACCACATGCTGTGTATGCGCTCTGCCAGGTCTCGACTCTCACTTGTTTGTGGGTGTCTCTGCCTTCAGTTTTGCCTTCAGTAACTCCAAAGTGTGCTCTGATGGTCTGAGATCAGGTGACCAACGTGCACATTGAAAAATATCAAATTTCTTTCCCTTGAGAAACTCTTGGGTTGCTTTCACTGTATGCTTTGGGCCATTATCCTTGTGTACTGTGAAGCACCGTGGGATCAGTTTTGATCTGAGCAGAGAGTACAGCCATGTACACTACAGAGTTCATCCTGCTACTTCTATCAGCAGTCAGATAATTACTAAATACTGCTGAACCAGTTCCACTGGCAGCCATACATGCCCATACTATAACAGTGTGTTTGACAGAATAAGTGTTGTGCGTCAGATCATGTTTCTCTCCTTACCTCATAGATTTCCCTTCCTATCATTCGGGTACGGGTTAAACGCGTCTTCATCTGTCTAAAGATTTTTATTTCAGAATTACGCCAACACGTTTGGAGATCTTCCAGCGAGGTCTAATCTGGTTTCTTTCAGTTGCATCAACAACTCTCACATAGACAGTTCCAGTGAACTGAATGCAAGTTCAATACTTGAATCAACTCCAGAATGCTTAATTTGTCATGGAATAAATGGTGAACAAGCCTGACAAGACATGAAACAACTTGTCAGTCAACTGTTACTTTTGAAACTCTGAAAATGGGGGACTGTGCATAAAATGACTCTAATTACTGAACAGCTAATGCAATGGTTTTGTCAAACCCCTTTTTTAAGCTAAAAGTCTGTACTTCAATCACATCTTGATCATTTGATCATTAAAATCCACCGTGGTGATGCACAGAGACAAACCTAGAAAAACTGTGTCACTGTCTGACACTTATGGACCTAACTGCAGGTGTCAGCCAGTCCGGTTAGACAGTTATTTCAGCTTAGCACTACATGAGTAGACTAAACTTTGACGCTTTCCCCATAAAGATGAAGTTTGACCTCAAGCCTCCTGTTACTAGGGCTGCTCCCAGTAAGTAGGCTTTCAAGGTGTAAAGAGTTAATCATACAACAATTCTAACTGCTAAATATTGTGACCTCAAATAGAGCTGATGTCATCTTTTTCTTTGTCATTGTGCAATAAATTTAATATCAAATTATTCAGACAAACGCAGAGGAGTTGCAGGAAACCTTAAACATTGCCATGTTGGACTAACGCTAATCAGTGAGAGCAGCAAATGCAATACTGACATGCTTGGCAGCACCTTTTGTTCAATACTATTAAGTGTTTCTCTCGTTCCATGTCTCCCGAGGGCAGTTATTGATATTGATATTGTTACACAAAGATACAGAATATGCACACACATACCTTGGTTCCATCGACACTGATAATGCGGTAGCTGTTACGCGTGCTGTCATAAAAATAGGAGACAGTGACAGCCTGCTTGCTGGCAGGAACCCAGTTCTTCTTGGTAGTTGGGTCGATTTGGAAGACATGGGCCCTGGTGGTGTAGATCGGCTGCTCCCTGAAGAGCAGAAGACAGAGCAGAGGGACGATATTAGAGGGCGACTGAGATAAGACACAACATGGAACTACAGCTCAAGATAACATCCACTGATAAACGAGCCAAATCTCTCTCACACACAACACACACAAACAGAGCTATAGGGTGAATAAAAGCTTTATCACATAAAGGCTGCAGAGACCGTGTGCTTTGTGTTCAGAAATGCAGAGTCCTGAGAGTCTTAGTGTGGACAGGCAGGTGATAATGTAACACAAACCCTTAATTCTCATGGCAACCCAAAGCCATTAGCACATTAACACCCCCCTTCCCTCTCATAGGTGTCAGTAACACACTAGATGTTTGGACTGTGCACTTTTATGTGTTTAGAGAAAGATTTTTCTAGTGCACCACAGTCAGATAATTGACTTTTCTCACACCAGCTGCCTACTACTGGATGCAATGTTAATCTAACCAAGTGATCACATTGTCAAAACAGTTTTTACACTAAACATGCACAGTGCTAATGGCAACATGTCACTCTGATAATGCACATAATGCTTGCCCATTTTCTTAGTATGTTATTATCATGTCACATTTGCAATTACCCACATCCAAAAGCAGTTTTTGTTTTGTTGAACAGTTTATATATTGCACAGCACAAGGCACTGAATTAAACATCAGTTGGATTAATTCCTAATTATGATTTTGCATACATTTGCCATCATCATGAGTCATCTTTTATAATCAAAGAAAACTGCTTTGTATTACTTCGCTTAGCTTGAATGGTAGCACGTTATCCATAAAACACCGATATTAAACCTGTAAACTAATGGGGATTCTTAGGATTTATCGGCAAACGACTGTACTGGGAAACATCGGTAAAATGGATTCCACTCATTACGGGAATTATAAGTAGATAAAAGCTCTGCTGAGCCCGTCTCTGACTCATTTCAGTGTCCACTTTTAGAAAGTATTCACAAGCTGATTCAAGTTAAGCTTTTGTCCAGCCCAGTTTTACTGCCACGTCTCTCATTATACTCAAGCAGTTCTCTCTCCATTTTCAATCTCTTACAGCCTCATTATAGTTTAATCATTTTTAAGTGAAAAGGTGAAACCACACTCGACTTAAAAAAAAAAAAAATAATAAAATGTATAAAACCCAAGTCAGCAATAAATGTGATGGAGAAAAGTTCAAAATCATGTCATCTATCCGTGGGAGTGAAGTAATCTGCCTCTCAGCCATGAGCTGCACACCGCCCTTGTGACTCAGAAGAGCATCAGCATGAGGAGCAGGATCAAGGCGGCTGTTAAACTTGAATGACCGCAGACTAAATACAAATGCTCCTCCTCTCAATGACATCCACAGACACACCTTTATGATTCCGATGACAGTCCTGCTGTTACCTGGAAACATAGCCTGACTCAGTAAGACAAGAAGTGGATTTTCAGCTTTCACAGCTTTTAACAGAGGAGAAAAAGAAGAGAAAAAAACCCTAACCTTTTGCAAATAATTTGAACCCCACGCTGAAATAAAAACAGTACAAAGAAAACACATGAAATAAAACCAAAATTGATGGCCTGTATTTGTATAGCGCTTTACTTAGTCCCTAAGGACCCCAAAGCGCTTTACACTACATTTAGTCATTCACCCATTCACACACTGGTGATGGCAAGCTACATTGTAGCCACAGTTACCCTGGGGCGCGCTGACAGAGGCGAGGCTACCGGACACTGGCGCCACCGGGCCCTCTGACCACCACCAGTAGGCAACGGGTGAAGTGTCTTGCCCAAGGACACAAGGGCCGAGACTGTCCGAGCCGGGGCTCGAACCGGCAATCTTCCGATTACAAGACGAACTGCCAACTCTTGAGCCAGAAACTGTCATTTAAATGTTCATCTATTACTTAATATTTTGGTGTAGTATGAATGACCCAGAGGTTTTTAAATCAGTACGGTAAGATGTAAAAATGTAAAAACTTTAAAACTAGTTAAAAGTCCAAAATGTATGCCCCTTTTCACATTTTCCAAAGTCTTTGGCGGGCCAATTCTGGGCCCCAGACCGTATGTTTGACACTCCCCGATTTAAAGAATGCAGACACTGAGTGATCTTCAGGTGACACTGTATTAAAATAGACATGACTCTGTAAATCAATAAAATTTCAAGCCATTGTGATCGCTGGGTTCAGTAAAAAGAACACATCGGTATCTACTACACTATTACACAGTTTCAAAGCTTGTGGTTAAAAATAAATAAATATTAAAAAAAAAAAAAAAAAAAAAACTCCATTTGAAAGCAGACCATCCATTTTTAGTGTTTCAAGGCAACTATGCAGAAACCTAAGACTGAAAGAGCACTGCCGCTAGAAGCAAAAAGTAATAAAAAACAGTCTGCCTTCTCTTTAATGATAGTGCTTTAAAAGGACTGGACTCAGGAGGGTTAAAATTTCCACTGGAGGTTCTCATTTCAAAAGGCGAGTGCAGGTGGTTGAAATACTCCTCTATAACGTTCCAAGAGTGAGGAATAATTAAGTGGAGTGGCTGAGATGAGAGGGATCATAGGACACCTCAAGAACTTAATAATGGATACAAGCTGAAGAATGTGGGGAGACAGATTCAAAGTACTTGTTGGAAATCAAAATGTGAATTAAAAAATACTTTCAGAGACAAAATATAGATTAGAAAGATGCCACTGCTTGGTACAAATAACTTGACTGTTGTCAATGCTTTGTTATTCTGATTGCAGTATATTTTAGTAGCTTGTTCTGAGCACATACTGATCATTTTGTTATCCTTTCTTTAATTCCAAGGGCCCTCCAACCACCTCCAACTGGCACCAAAAGTGCTTCTGTCCCACAAGGCACAGTCAAATGCATTGTGAAAACTGTGCCTTCACAGAGGAGTGAAATGCAATGAACCGTGCAAACATGCATAACACACTCATGAACAATCCTTCCTCAAAGGCATCCAAAACATTGCAAATGGTTATAGAAACAGAAAGTGACATAAGTAATTGTGTCAAGAAGGGGGATAAAGCCTCTGGGGAAAAAATAAAAACAAATCTACAGCTGATCATCAGTTGTATGAAATGGGTGTTCTTGTGACTGTCGCTTTAGGAAAATAAAGAAAATGTTGGATTGCAGCCCCCCCTCAGTGCTGACATCGGGGAGTAAGTGGGCTTTCACATGCTGTTCAGCCATCTGAAGAGCACTTCAGTGGAAGCATATTGATGCCTTGAGTAGTGAGCTACAGTACAAGCACAGCACAGTGCAGTTCGTTCCCACGTTCCTGGAAAACAGGGAGAACAAAATGTTTGCTGGTATTACATGTATTTTGCTGCGGTCCATAGTGTGTCGGACCCACACATTTACACAAGCCCATACTGTAGATTCTAGTCTTTTGTTTTGGATTTCACCTTCAATTCTCCATCTAAAGCTAAGACCTGGCTAAAATGCACTAAACGCTGAACTCTAATCAGAATCAGAATCAGAATACTTTATTGATCCCTGGGGGAAATTATTTTTTGTTACAGTGCTCCATTTTAAACCAACATTAAGACAAGACAGACAATACGCTAACTAAGAATAGTACAATATATACACATATATATACATACATACATAAGTCACTTATAAATAAATAGTTGGAAAAGAAACATGTGTAGTTGTAGCAGCAAACAGTGTGTAATGACTGCAACGATAGTAAAACAGCCCTTTTGAGTCAGAAATTTGGATGCTGTGATGTATGAACAGCCCTCAAGGATGATCTGTATGTTACGCCATATCTTAAGCCAACATCAAACTCCAGGGCAGAAAAATTAAGTTGTCATTTCCTCAAATGGGCACTTCAGGATATCTCTAAAAGCCACTCCACCCCCACAGAATCCCAGGTTAAAATACTCAACTTTACAGCCGAAACGTGTCTCTTCAGGCTGTCTGTTTTTCTGTCTCTATAGTAAATCCACCTGTTTGTGACCACTGCACAGAGTGAATTTATTTTTAAAAACACATCAGTTTAAATTGTGTTGAGGCTTCGTGGGACTGGCAGCATTGAGTCACATGCGGATTTCTCTTAATCAGTGTCAGGTAGTAAAAGACAAAAAGGAGTCAGCTGTTAGTTTTTCTGGTTAGTAGATTTAATATAGTGTTTTTGCTAGCTTAAATTAGCATCTCCTCTTAATATCAAAATGAGTAGAGTTGAATCCCGATAACTAGTCTAGCTAGCCAGCACAAGCATTAGCTCACCCAAACACAGTCATGGCCAGTTTGAAGAAAAATGATCAAAATACCACCATTTCCATCTTATAAGCATCTATAAGAGTCATTCTGTCCTCTGATAATTAGTGATGATTTAATGATAATTTTATTCTCTGTAAAATCCCAAATGTGCTTCTAAAACATTGTTTACATATCACTTATCTGCCTCCACAAAATCTTATCACTTGGACTTGGACTTTTATGGCACTTTTCTACTCTGAGCACTCAAAGCACTTTTTATTACAAGCTGTATTCACCCAATCACACATTCATTCAAACAAGACTAGACTTTGTCTAGCATTCACAATCTTATGGACGCATCAGGGAAAACTTAAATTCAATATCTTGCCCAAACCAAACTGGAGCAGTTGGGATTGAACCACCACAGCAACAGAACCACACAATTTTTTCTACTGCATTATATTTTCTTTGTTATAACCCTTTTTACTGTTTCATTACATTCATTTTCTTGGGCTGGTATCTTCCTTCCTTAAACATATGTAATGGTTCTGAGCTAGATACACTGGTACAGCTGCTGTAATGTGATGCCAACAAATCAATTTTGAACATTTTAAGCACGGGGATGTGCTTAGGAAAATTAATCAAAATCATCTGTTTTTTTTTTTTTTTTTTTAATTTAAAAATCTGAACAAACAATTTTTCATGCTGAGAAGCGTACACATGTTTGATTAACAGGGTACAGATGGTCCCATTGTTGTTGCAAAGCTTCACTGCAACGGGCAAAGTGACATGTCTCATGGACAGAAATACTTTAATGCACTGTTATGAATTGCCGGTGAAAATAATGTCAGACAGACAAGCTGGCAGGCAGCACATATTCATGAGCTAATAAAGCTTTTACTTCCATTGGGATTATGGTTCTCACAGAAATGAAAGCCTAATAAATTCACTGTCCCCTTTAAGCCTAATCTCGGTCTTCATCTGCTTTGGGAACAACAAAACCCATTATACAGATCACTGTTGTCGCTTTACATAGCCACACGCGCTGACCTTTGCAGTGCCAGTGTCTCGAGCCAGCTCAGACTGGCAAGGGAAGGAGGAGTGAAAGGCCGCTGCTGAACACATGGATGCACTCACACAACTGTTTAATGGATTTGTCTGATCTGCTTTTCTCAGATAAAAAGCATTAGGTTGATTGATTTTACTAGATATAAAAAAATAAATGAGGAAAAAAGAAAAGAAAAAAAGACGACAACATTTGGGACTATGACCACTGGATACTTTGTCCCGCTGCCTGTCAGGCATTCTCTGTCCCCATCTGGTGCTTTGAATAATTTACAGGTGTGTGTGTTTCTATGTGGGGGTGCAGGTCTGAGTTAGACTGCACTGTCTATGCTTACATACACCTACATACGCACCTCAGGACTGTACACACTGATAACGCAGCAATCGTGTTTGTTGTGTACCAGCAATAAGATTTAAAGTGAGCTGACAGACAGATCCGTCTACTCAGAGTACCCCACCTATAAATACATGCATTTTTAACCCTTTCACACATAGTGGTCACTAGAGTAGACAGCTATTCAAAGGCTGTTTTCTTGTATCAGCCTTTCACAGAGTCAGTGTTGATGGTATACTTGCACATAAACCACTACATTGGACACTGATGTGTCACTCCATACCCTGCCACCCACTCCAAAAGGTGATGTTGTCCACGTAAGTGGACAAGTAAAAAAAACACTCTTTGAAAAGTACATTTTTAAAAAAATGAAGCTCAAAAAACTATTTTTTCATGCCTAAGGTGAATAAAAATCCTGATTGAGATTGTCATAATTCATGCATGAAAGGGTTAAAAACAATCTTGCCTTGAGAGTAATAACTCACAAAAACTTATAACTTAGGTAGGTAGCGATTAGTCTAACACCATACACAGCTAAGAAGGATTATCATGCAGCTTAAAAAAGACATTTTAAGATGATACAGGATGGCATGGTGTTCTGAGAGGAAGAGTGAATAAACAGCAGACAGCTTCTATCTTTGAACAGGAGCCTGGGATGGTGATTTTCATGCAAGCGCTTGCAGTCACTTTGCACTTGTGTGCTGCTACATCTGTGCAGATCAGGCATGTTTTTCTTTCAGTAACAAAGACAAACAGCTTTGTCCAGATTCCTGAGTATAGGAATCCACTCCGGGCTTACCGCACCCACAGACAAACTTTGCTCATCGAGCTCTCGGTCTGATAGAGGATTTAGAAATCTGAGGTTAAACGCTAAAGCATTTAACGTCACTCAAACAGGCTTTGAAACTGGTTTAACAGAAATCTGCTGCGTCAGCAGCTTCAGCTATGCGAACTGCATTCTTTACATCCCTACAGAAAGTTAATGTGTCTCACTAAACACAAGGAAGCTCGTATCACTGCAGTAAACCTGTGTGACAGTTTAACCTCACAAGGTGGTAATGTTTGAAAATTAAATGTGGAGCCAAGGGTGGTTATGTAAAAACATATTTGGGTAATTTTTCACATCTTAAAAAAAGAAAGGTTGATCACTTGTGACAGTAAGGCCCGATTCTTTAGAAAGTTCAGTGTCATTTTTTCTAGCCTGCAGTACCGTTACAAAGGTGTCAGATCGCTCACTAAATAGGTTAGAGAGATGGCATCGCCACACGCTATCTGGGTTTGCACCATGTCTCGGGCATTAAATGTGCAAGATAGAGCTGGGCGATATGAGATTTTTTCATATCACGATATGTTTTTTTCATTTCAGGCGATAACGATATCTATCACGATATAAGCCAAATAACTATATTTGTAAGATTTAAATGTGCCGTTGCTCACAAGTAAAATGTGAAATAATCAGCAGCTTGTTTTTATTTAAATATTTATTTCCCATAATAAGTTCAACAGGGTAGATGTACTTAAGGAACATGAGACTTTTTCAGATAAATAAAGGCAAATATTGCAAACTACACAAAAGGCAGCCACTAAAGCGTTTAAGTTTCAAAATAGAACAAACAAAACAGACTAAATTGTCAATTCCACTTAGAAACAAAATATTAATTCTAAAAATAAATCTTAGTTTGTTTTACAGAAGAACAGACAAAACTGACTAACTTTTGTCAATATCAAATAAACTGAGAACTAAAAGGAAATTCTCAATCTCTCCTTGTTGTATAGCTTAGCTTTTCAAACAGTTTTAACAGTTACTTTAGTCTGACAAAAGCCGAATGACGAATTAGCGCTTCCAGTCAGAGACTGAGGCTACGTCCACACGTACACGGGTATTTTTGAAAACGGAGATTTTCCGTTTTCGTTTTAAAAAATAATCCCGTCCACACATAAAGGCAGAAATGAAGGAAAACGCTGCTATGAACATGCCAAAGCAGCAGGTGGCGCTAGATTCCTAACCGTGCAGAAAGGTTGGCCAATCAGAAGTCTAGAAGCCTCGGTGGGAAAAAGTAAACAAAGCTGGGGCATAGAAGCAGAACCGAGTCGTATGTGTGGACGGACAGTAACTGTGTGTATATGTAAGCATTTAAACACTGCAGAGAGTAGAATTAACAGTAACAGTATTGTAGAAATTCATTTCACCGAAACAATAACGTGGCGCAGTGTGACGCATGCACCAGTTTATTGTATTTCCAGACTTGCTTTCGGCACAATTTACAGTGCACGCTACTCTGTTTTTTGTCAGACTTGAAATAGCCGAAATACCGTCACACTACGGAACTTCTATGGCTCTTCCGTTCGACAATCTCTCCGGCATTGGAACCATCATCTGTTTTCTCTTCGGTCACGCTCGGTTGATTTTTCTAGTCGGCACACTCATTTCCTCCATTACGCGCTGGCTCCATTACCCGCTGGCTGCTTCCCAAACAAACACACTGCGGCTTGGCACTTGTGCTGTACGTAACAAGTCACGCGACGTGACGCTGCGGCTGTGATTGGTTCGGCTCTGCGCTACTTAATTTGGATTGGCTGACCTTTTTTTTTTTTTTTTTTTTTTTTGAGGACAAGAGCGGCGAGGTCTATCGCGATAGCTTAATTTCTCTATCAGTAAAAGTTATATCGCGATACATATCGTTATCGTTCTATCGCCCAGCTCTAGTGCAAGAGATGAATAAAGTAGTCACTTTTACATGGGTGCAATTCCATGTAACAATATGTTTGAGAATAGTAACCTATAATATAAGATAACCTCTTTAGTCTCTTTGCCAGTGAGACTTCATATTTCATTCCTTTTGAATCCTCTAGAGACTGGACCACATTATGCTCAGCTGCCTGATGTGAACACAAACTGTGCAACCATCTCACTAATAAAAAGAAACATCCAACATTAGGAAGTCAAACTATTTTTTTGGTCTTTTACTCCATTATTATTTTATTTTTTTTATTCCTTTAGAGACAATTTCACCACAGTGAAAGTTTTCTTGATGAAACGGGCACTAAAGCAGGACAATCAGCAGGCTACCCCAGTTACTTAAGCTCATTATATCACTCATAGAGTAAGTATAAAGTGCTGTCCTTGTCCCTATGTGGTCTGAAAAAAAATATATATATGCAGATTTCGCTGCCTGCTCGAAGAACTTTAGTGACAAATGGGGCATTATTCACTTGTCAAATATCCACGGTAAAGTTGCAGAAACACTCACTGGGAGCAGTTATCCTTCCTCACTTTCTCTGCTGGTCCTGTCAGTAGCACTCCACATTACAAGAGGCTTTAGAGTGTAGCACAGTAACAAAAGGACATCTTTTCCCATATGAAAAAAAAAAACTGTGTCACAAGGTGTACTGTTCAAATGTGGCAACATGAATATGGAAAATTAGAAATGAGTGTATTAATTTGCTAAGCATAAAACACTAGAAATCATCAACTTGGATTCTCATTATCCTTTTTTTGCATGTTAGGTGAGCACCGCTGAGGCATGGTGTTATATTTTATCTGCGGGTCCTGATGGAGAGCGGCGCCGCCTTATTAGCGAGAACGGCGTGTTGTCTGTGTGAATGAGCAAAGTAAGCAGCGGAGGAAATTCTCTCTGGGTTCATTACTACTAAACCACCTGGGCTTTCCCTGCAACAAACACTTTGCTCAACTAATGATGTCAACAGGTCAAAGGAGGCCACTGTATATATATATATACTGTATGCAATAACAGACTTCAAGGTCTAGTTAGCAGAGAACTACAGCTCTATATTATGCTTTCATTTTCTTTCTCCTGACATTTACAAAACAGGAGCATGATGTCTCAGCTTAAAACCACTCGCATTAAGTCACTGTTAAAGGTTATTTTATGGCATCTCTTCTGCACTACACTATCCAGTGCAAGAAGAAACAACCGTTAGGAGGGAAGAGCAAAATAAGCCCAAATTCAACACTACTGCTCATAAACTGACTAATTACAAGCATTTCTATTTTACTAAAAAAAAAATTCCCGTATTACCAGAATTTCCAATCTCTATAAAGCTATAGTAAAAATTTGATATACATGAGAGATACTATTTAACTCCCGTGCCTATTGTAACTCAGTACTGCAATACGGTATCCACAATTAGGCATACAACGTTTGATGCGTCGCGAGGCAATTATCCAAACATACATCAAGACATTTGTGCAACTGAAGAGTAGTAAATGCTGCTGTTATGCTACTTGGTTTGTTTACTAGCATTAAAATCAGTTAATTACGGTAGCTCTCTTGCTTTAATACACAGTCCACCTTTGTCAGGGAAATTAGTTCAGTCCACCTACATATTCAATAGAAGTATCTATAATTGGCTCCATGCTATCGACGATTGATGATCTCAAGATAAAACACTTGTTAATATTTTGTCCCACTCCTTCCACAGATCATGATCAGGCTCTGAGGGCCGAAACATTATAACTTTAGTAATCGGGCTGTTTCTCATTTTGGCAAATTGGAAAAACAGCTGGAAAAATAGTAAAATAATCTTTACATATTGCTTTAATGCAGGATATTTTAATTTTGTAGAAAACATTCTGTCTTAGGCATGACTGTGGTAAACTTTGTTTTATTCATTTTACCAATGACCTTCATAATCAATGCCAGGTCTGGCATCACTGAGTGTCCCATGCAACACAGGCAGCAGGCCAGAATCAAACAAGCCACCACAGCAGGTCTCCCTCCACCACACTGAGGCGGCAGGACACAGAGCCCAACGTAATGTGAGCGCTCCAAGGAAAAGGAAGTGAGGAAGTCTCCACAGAAGAACAGCATGGCAGCAGATGGCCTCCTAGGCTTCAACCATCTGGTGATGAGACGTCCAATCCACCATCAGCCTGTCCCCTTTCATTTACACATGATTCTTTAACAGTAAGACCTGCTCCTATTCCCCAACTGCACCTCTACAGCCATCCCCTCCAGCCTTCGGACACAGATGGAGAACATAGCCTCAGATTAAGCTTACAGTCCACTCTCCTGTCAGGGCAGCCAAAGGACCCACTGTCACGTCACATGTCACAGAGCCTAATCAATGAGTGTTAAACCTTTATATGCCATTCTCTGGCCAGCCAGGAGATTATCATCTATCCCTGTGTTAGGCCTGCTCCCAGCATGGCTTACTTTAAATAGCAATATGCTGATTGCATTGCTGTCTGTGTGGCTGCCTATTCAGTAGGGGCTTTCAGGCAATCTAGGCTTTATGTTGGAATAATTCCAGAGATGCAGCCCTTAAGCTGCAAAACTGTACTTAGAAACAGAATTCTCATCGCTTTCTTTCCCAGTGCTACCGTCTGAATTTCCTCCCCCTCTCCAATTCACCAGTCTTTAATTACATAGGCTTGATTTATTCTTTTTTAGGACATGCCGCACATGACGTACACATACAAATGCACACATACAATGCTACAATTTGGACCAATATGTAACAGTATATACTCAATAAATCGTGTGGAAATGGCATGAACAACAAAAAGTGTCTCAGGGTCAAGAGGGTACTGATAGATCATTTGCTCAAAGAAATATGGTAATAAAGGGACACGTAAAGATAGAAATCGAGGGCGTTAATGTGTGTGTTGTCTGACTTATAGTTAATCTATAACTTCATTTAGGAGACAGGAGCTTCAGGGACAAAGACACACACACACACACACACACACACACACACACACACACACACGACAAATGATCTACAGCTCCCTCCACCAAACACAGACTCATTCTTATCTGTTGATTTGCTGCTTCGTGCAAAACACATTGCATCATTAGCAGGTGTGCTCAGGTAGTAATATATACACTGCAGAATTAGCAACACATCTGCTAATTATTGGAAGGCGAACAAAAGAATTCCCCTCCCCTTTCTTTAATTTAGTCCAGTTACTTCAAGGTTTAAGATGTGATAGGCATTGTTTTTTGGGTCTTGTTTTACACAAACACACAAGAAAACTGCAGATTCATCAGTAATCTCCATCATTCAGTTGCAGCGTAATGAGCAACAATCATTAAGTTATTTCTTAAGGAGAAAGTTTCCAGTTTCAGTTCTCACATTTGATTCGCTATTACTATTATTATTAAATATTTTGTTTGCCTTCTATGAGAGTAAATTTCATTAGTTGTGATTTGGACTCCTGGTCAGACAATCTAACACAGTCACAACATGCTGATTCAATCACTGCTGTAATAGCTGCTGATTCAAATGCATCAAAGCAACAATACTGAATCAAGTGTAGGAGATTGGATTTATCAGCCTTCCATAGTTTTGATTTTTCACTGCTGCTCAGGTATTGCAAAAAGGAATTTTAAGATTTTTTTTTTTTTTTTTTTATACAAGCAACATTTGATTACCCCGAAACTAATTGGAATGACAAAGGCAGCCAATGTAGTTTCAAGGAAGTCCTGTGGGATAAAATTTCATAGAAGCCATTTGTGCCCTCCTTCTTAAAAAGGTATTTAGCTGACAAGTGACACCACTGCTTAGCACTGAGTGAACATAGAAAAGAAAAAGGGAACTTTTGTGCCTGTGAGTAGGTGGGAACTCCTGCTTTGGCCTGGCTGCCATGCTTGTCACAGATCCACTGCATGGGTCAGTTTCATGACACAACACAGCTGAGTCCTTTGAAACCGGCTGGGTGAGTACACCAAACTGGCGAAAGGAAGTCAGGACTGTTGAACTGGTTTCTTACGCATTAAAATACTGAGGAAAAGCAATCACTTTGGTATGGGGTGGTACTCATTACATAATTGAGCATTTATGCAGCTAGTGATTCACGCCTCACATCATAGTTTCCATAAATCCAAGTTTTGTGTGTTACAAGTGGAAGAATTCCTAAAATAAATAAATGAATAAATAAGTGATCTAGAATGAGGTTTAAGTCTGAAAAGTTTTCCCTTTTTTGTGTGAAATTAAAACAATCCAGCTGCTTGGAAAGCATAGACAGGGATATATGTAGATGTGCAGAAAGAGGGAGAGATGGTGATTGCATAACTGTGGCAGTGAGCCACAGAATCAACATTCATACCACAGTATAGAGGCAAAATACTGTACGGTACCATGTAAAACTACTGTGGGAGTACACGCCACTACTTCCAGTACTGTGGACAACACACATACGTACAAATACACACTTCCACAAGTACCACCATCTCTCCTCATTAGTGGGCAGTGTTGACTCTGACACCTCCATATCATAACCCTCTCCAAACCATATTCCTATCCTGAAGAAAAGGAAGAAGCGGAGCACTCAAGAATGATCCTTTTGAAATTCTGCTCATAAATAAAACATAAATCCATAATTATAAATATGGCATCAACCCCCCACCGCACACACACATATACACACATCTGAATAGTCTCACTGACAGTCCAGCAAGAGTCACCTCATTAATTTCCCCACATTGCAACACAATCTGGCAATAAAACAGAGGTGATCTTCTCACAACCTGGCGCTTGAAATCAGCGATATTTAGAATTAAATGTATTTGAGGGCTGACAGGTGAAACGGGCAGCTCTGGGGGCATATTTGCCGTCTTTTCGCCGCACAAACACATTTTTAGTCAGCGCAGGTGTCATGAGAGGCGCTCTGAAGGGCAGCGCTTTCTGGATTACTCACCCCATTGCCGCGGACTTGAGGAACAACTCCTTATTTTTTTCTTTAATCTGAAGGTTATGTATTGGCTGGGTTGAGAGGAAAAATAATGTTTCAAAAGCGCAGTCCGTAGATGATTAGCGGTCCAAAGAGTTCATAACCCCGTGTGCCAGCTCCGAACAAGTCCTCTTGCCGCTGAGAGACAGCTGAGATATGGGGGAGAGAGAGAGCAGTTCTTCGCAAACTCGACTCACCGGGCTGTCAAGCTCAGTCTCACAGAAGCCCGTTCAATTCAGGAAGTTTTTTCCTCCTCTCCTCCTTTGTTTTTCCTGTTCACATGGGCGGGTGTGAATCCCACCTTGGCGTGGCTTCTCCCTCGCCGCCTTCAAACAATCGGCGCTGGTGAGTTAAGTTAATGTTTGCATTTCGCTGCTCTACGCTGAGCTTCTTCCTCCACAACGGGCTGTTTCATATCAACGGCAGCAGCAGCGACACGGGGCGGCTTCCACCTGCTTTCTCCTTTCAGCCACCCACTGTTTCCTAAACCTGTCATATCTGTGGTGGCGTCTGCGGTTTTAGATGGACTTTCAGGCCAGACTGGAGTTTTTTAGTCATAAACAAAAAAAAAATAAAATAATTTTCAGTTAAACCCGACGGTTTTTTAAATAAAAAATAAAAATCTGATGCACTTACATGTTTCCATTCACTGTGCTGGCTTCCACCAGTTTGCCCTTTCTCCCAAATTAAGCGGAATAACTGTTAGAGCAAACTTCGCTACGCCACTTATTAGCATGTAATTGTGTCAATTAATAGGTCTTGAATCTTTTCATAATGGTTGTTGGACTTTTTTCTTCTATCCCCTAACTGCCAGGTAACGTTCATTAATCTCTGGCAGGTGCGCGCGCTCCCAGAACCGTTAAAATTTGTAGAGGTTTGTTCCGGGGGGGAAGGATTTCAGCGACGTACGACACTGAAATTTCAGAAGTGGAAAGTGTCGCTAAAGCTAACGACGTACTTGTCACATTAAGGTATTTTTTCAAAGCCAGAGATGTAACTGTTTTTAATCTAGTTTTATTTTTCGTTGTTTATATGTTGGATAACTACTATTACTGTCCAGAATAGTTATCTTATTGGGAACACGCGGTTTAGCAAGACCAACAGGGAATACAAACACGACGCCGCGATAGCAGCTTTTCTGTGATATTAAGTATTTCAATAATTTGTGTGCTCACAGAATGACCGAAACTGCGGAAACCCAGCAGAACTACGAGGAGATGTTCGCACACAGGTTCTCCTCGGAGGATCAGGAGTACCAGGAGTACTTAAACCGTCCTGCAGACCGCCCTCCCATCGTGGAGGACTGGAGGAGTCGTGGGGGAGGAAACCAGAGAGGCAGAGATAACCGGTAGGGCTGCTTATTGATTTCATTTTGTCATTGCGAAACTGCTAACGATTGAGAGAAGCAATAATGATAGAAACACCGCTGTAATGTAGGTGATAAGCGTTAGAAAATATTAAGGAGAATTCCCCTAACCATCGTGTAGCTGGGATAAGGAATGAGAGATTCTGTTTAGATGCTCTGAACCAGTAAAGAAGAATGCAAAAGACTTCTCATTAAGTAAGGCAGTTTTCCACTGAAAAATGACAGCAAGATAGTCAGAGGGGTGAAACTGTCCTTAAAGATCAGTATTCCACTATACCATTGATCTGGACAGTGTACTATGAAGTACGTTCGAGATACCGCTGATATATTTTGAAAGGCATGGCACTGGCAGCATCTACCCAGTCGCAAGCCCCCCCAACCAACCAACCACACAGGACTCCAATGATCTGTGTGACTGTGAACCAACACAGACTCATTTATTCTGCCCTTCACCCAGGACCAGTTTGCAACTTGGAGCAAATTACTTGAGACAGCACACAAACTCCTCCCCTGTTATAAGGTGGTGATTTGTGGAGTGGTGAAAAAGAACTTCCTCCATCCTGAGAGAGAGGATGAAAGCTCGATCATTCAGGTGGTGCACAGAATAAAGCCGCTACTTTCACACATATCAAAAGGAGCCAGTTGTGGTGATTCAACCATCTGACTAGTTTCCCTCCTAGGTGAGGTGTTTAGAGCATGTCCTACAGAGGAGTTTCCAGGGCCAACCCAGGACAAGTAATTTCTTTAGTCATTTCAAGACTTTGTCTCTCAGCTGGCTTGGGAACACCTTAGTGTCGCAGCACAAGGGCTAGAGGAGGTGACTTAAAAAAAGGGAAGTCTGGGCATATCTGTTTAAACTCCTCCAGGAGCCACAAAAGAATGCTGATGAAAATGAGGGCTCTGTAAATTATAAGTCTGCTGTAACGAATACATCTGATGGATTACAATTGTTATGCAATGAAATTAATGTAGTGTCTGTAAGATGGTTTTAGTTTCGTTTGTAATTCAGATGCAAGCTTTGTCTGTGAGCAAATTTGATGTAAGGTTCATAAATGTGTTGTGTGACCCCATTAATAATTGTGTACTGAAATTCTCCAATATTTGTAGAAAATGGCACACACACAAAAATCAAGGAATAAGGCTAGATCTCAAAATCTGTGTTTTATGCTCTTAAGAAAACTTGGCCCCAATACAGTCTGCCCACAGAGGTCAGAGGGATCTTCCAGGAATGTTGACGCTATTTTCCAGAGAACCGATTAATCCATAGGTGGTAATTTTGGACCTGTTAATATCTAATCTGGAGCATAGCCTGCAGGTTAGGTTGGTAGAATAAGTTGCCATGGCGATGTACCCCAGTAAGAAGTGAACTGCCTTCATAAAACTGAAATCCCAGCATTAACACGGAAGTTTCTGGAGGAGTTTCCTGGTATTTTTACCTTCTTGTAAATGAGAAATCTATTTTTAAATTGTGATGAGAGATTAGAGAAACCCAGTAAGCACGACTCGCAATACCATAGTAGTTTATGAGGACAACTTAAGCTAATGTCTATCAATCACTGCCTGTTGTTTGTTAATTTTATGTCATCATCAAGGTACCATGACCGTGGTCACAGAGGACGTGGATGGGGAGGAGACCGCGGTTGGAGACGAGATGATCGTGGACAGCAACATTGGCACGACAGAAACCGAGACAGAGAGCGAGACCGAGACAGAGACCGGCACTGGGGTCATGGAAGTGGGTCTTATTCAGGGCGGCCAAGCTCCAACCAGGGATACGTCTCCCATCAGAGACCACATCATGATCGCTACTGATCTCTTTTGTAATCTCTCAGGTGTTACAAGTGTTTAAAGTATTTGTAGTCTTTCAGCTCACATTGTAGTACTATATGCAGGAGTGTGCAACTAATATTTCTTTCAGTGATTCAAGATGAGCAATGTATAAACAAAAAAAGTCTTTTGTGTTTATCATTTTATTTTTGATGCACTGATTTTTACTCTCCAAATTAAAATTCCTGGCAGGTAAATGGGACTGTGTGAATCTGCTGGACTTCCACTTAGCCCCCCCCCCCCCTCGTCATACCTAACCACAGTAATGTTTTCCCATGTTATTTCACACTGCTCAGCCCTGTTGTCATATTTGGATGTCTTAACAGGAGATAGATTTGCAGTATTCTGCAGTGGAGCTCACACTGACACTGAAAATGACTGTTTCTCTCGGGTTTGTGGGCTGCCGTATAATTTCATTAGCACATTATTGCTCTGAAATTTCACAGGAGCATTGTTTTGTTTATTTTCTGCTACTGTTTTATATGCTTTGGTATAAAATTGTGTGGTACAGTGTTGTAACAAACACTAAACCAGAATTTGCAGCGAAAACGTGTAAGCAACACAGCTTCAGTTTTCTGTGTCAGAATGTTATGCAAGGACATGTAGACTTAAGAACTAATCTGCTGTCAATAAACTAAATTTAAAAAACAAACAAGAGATTTCTGGAGGGGGGGGTTGAGTTATGTAGTTTGATATTTTTTTTTTTTTTTTTTTTAATAAAGAGTCTTGTTCCCAGCAGAAACAGTTGCTAATAATTTATTGGAGATAATTTATAGGGATGTCTAAAAGTTCAAAAATTGATAAGATCAGATATTGGCCTTTGGTCTGTTTGCATTAAACATATTTCATTTTTCTACCGTATGCTATTTTGTTATTTTCTTTCTTTCATTTAGTCGCACTAAGCTGATTCAGGTTGTAACACCAAAGAATCACTGACCTTGTGTTACATACCATATAAATAGTAGTTTTTCATAATGTGTGTGTGTGTGTGTGTGTGTGTGTGTGTGTGTGTGTGTGTGTATACACGCACACACCCGTTCAGCTATCTTAGTGAGGACCATCTTGTTCTTTTTTCCTGAGGTAGTTGTGTTGTAGCTTGGACTTATGTTTTGGGTCATTATCTTGCTGTGGGATGAACCCATAACCAACTAGGTGCATACCACAGGGCATTGCATGGTGCTGCAAAATGATATGGTAGCAGTTTTGGTTCAGGGTGCCTCTCACTTCGTACAAGTGACTGACCCTGGATCCAGCAAAACAGCCCCAGGCCATCACACGTCATTCTCCATGTTTGACAGTTGATGCAACACACATCCTTTCTCCTACCCGACAGCATACAAAGATCCTGCATGATGACCCAAAGATTTCACATTTTGATTCATCAGTCCTTAATACCATCTTCCAGTCTTCAATAGTCCAATGGACAATCAAATCTTTTTATCAGTTCTGAAACAAATGAGCAACCCAGTGTAGGATAATCAGAAAGTAATGGGTTCATGCTTCATGCTGGGTTCATGACCTTTGTTAAAGATTAGCTCACATTTTAACACTAAATAAGCGAAACCTTACTGCAAAATTCCTCAATAAGTGGTCCAGGCTTATATCTTTATTGTATTCAAACACATTTCAAAATAACCCAATCAGTATATTCCAGGAATTTTGATTTTGGGACCACTGTGAATTTGCTAAACCAATATTGAGATGGCTTTGGACACATTAGCCGTCTCTCCAGCGAAGCAGCAAGCAAATCGCCGCACTGTTTCATCACTGCCTGGATTCAGTTCTGTGCTTTCTATTTATGGACCTGGTAAAGACAGGGTTAACAGTTCATTTGAACTTCAGCAGTGCAATCAGCTGTGATGATAAGCGAGGGAGGGAGGAAGGAGGTTAGGCCGTAAGTGCGTGGGGGATGTGCTGAAACTGGCACACTGTGGAGAACGCTGCCATCACCACTGTAATCAGTTTAGATTAGAGAGTTGTCACCCGAGACTGCTGTGTCTTCACAGCACAGCGATGTCTTGTGCAGAGTAGATCAGTAAGTAAAGTAGGGGTTTATTTACAGAGAAATATCTAAAAATTCCAGACTTGTGTTTACGTGGCACAGGGAAGGAGTGTAGATATTCCCATCTTTCACGGTCATTTCACTTTCTTTGTTATCAGTGCTTTGGCAAATCATAAAAGTATAATCTGAGGAGAGTTTACAAATCAAGGTCAGCAGATTTATATGCAGTATTATAAAGAGAAACCCAAAACATCACCACCCAGCAAGCACTTGGCAAACAGTGGGCAGTAAGAAACTTCAGTCATAACTAAATTCAGGCTGGGCGGCCGGCTGTCTTGACCATTTGGGGTGAGCGGAGAGAGAAAGGATGAGCGCTGAAAAACAATAAACACTGAGCAGATTGGTGGTGCCAGTAAACAAAAGATCAGGAACACACAGCTCCAGAACCAGACGCACAGGCTCTGGAAAGAGAGGGGACAATGCAAAAACTATCCAAAGTGAATGACCTGCAATAGTCGTCAATCAAATTAATTTACATTGAACGAGAAGAGAGCAAAGCCAAGATGATAGGTGCACTGTGGGAGGTCCCACAAAAGAAGGGCCTATAGCATCATAAAAAAGGATTTTTCAGGGAACCACCTCTTATTATAGGTTTTCATCAAAAAGGAAAGTTTTAAGCCTACATGGAAACACAGTATATATGACAAAAACATTATATTGAATTATATGCAATATTATAAAGAGAAACCCACCCACACTCAGCAAGCACTTGGCAAACAGTGGGGAGTATGAAACTTCAGACAGAACTAAATTCAGGCAGCAGCTGGCTCCCTTGACCATTTCGGAAGGTCGAAACAGAGTTTTCACAATTTCAATAATCTTGAAAGTGTTAAAGCATGGGTGTCAAACATAAGGCCCAGTTGCCAAAATTTAGCTCTCCAGAGACTCCAGTTTGGCCCACTGTACAGCTTTGAAAATGAAAGGAGCATACAACACATATAGCTCATTAATTGATGTACTTTGTAAACTGGTACTACTGAAGTTTACTATGGTCACAGTGAACAAACACTTCCCAGTGTCTCAAGTTATTACAAGAGTAAGCTAAAGTCATATTTCTTATGGTTTGTCCCTGCTAATAGCACGACTCTCTGGATGGCATTGCTGGCAAAGACTCTATAAGGACCCACACAGTGTTGTTCACTCTGTCATCAGTCTGGATGGATAGTGCCTGCATTTTATAGAGGATATATGATACAGAATTTGGTGTTTTCCCCTGACATTTCCTTCTCTAACACTAATGATAGTTTTTGCTTTTCATGGATTGTCAGAAAAGTGGGTCTTCGTGCTCGAATCCTGCTTTGAATGTGTTTAGCTTACGTAGTATAGAATTTGGTGCTGATATTAACACATCACATCAGAAGGACTGCCTGTCAGATTGAGATGAACTGACATCCCCTTTGAAATCCTCAGAAACTAGACTCAACATAAAGTTCACACAGCTAGAAAGATTAATCCAAAGGTCAGCATGTTAATCCGGTCCTTTGTGTGACACAGAGTGTTGACTGTACTATCCCTTAGCCAACACATTCATTGCACTCATCTCTTAATGCAGCATAAAGCATCTGGTTAAGCAGTTTTTGCCACATTAAGAAAATAAATGTGCTGCTTACTGTTATTTCTTTGACTACCAGGTGGAGACCTTTTGAATCCCCCTCTAATCAATCCCATCATGTTTTAATTGCAATTATTACGCTGGTAATGCATGATGAGACTTGGAGATTGTAAGAAAAGGAAAACAATAGAGAGAGCCACAGTGAGGGACCGACAAGAATATGCCCTCGGTGTGGTCTGCCGGGCTGTCAGGCTTCATGTGGCCTGTTTGTGACGATGCAATGTGACAGCAATGGAGACAGTGCGCTGGGGGCCATGTCCTTGATGATGAACTCATCCACTACAATCATCACTCTGCCCCCCCTCCTCTTGGAAGAGCATGCACACATGCGCTTGTGCGCACAATACACTACAGCCTCCCCGGAAACACGCACAAACACGCAGGATCCCCCAGCCCCCGGAGCACTCGGCGACCTACATCTGGTGTTGGAGAGTGCAGGGGCTAAGGTTGGTCCGGGCCAGCCAGCCCCCAGCAGACAGTGCAGAGTGTTCGTGTAGCGAGTAGCGTGTGTAAATGGCAAAGCGCTCCTGCTCTGCTCTTTTGTGTTGAAATGAATGCCTCCAGCATTCAAACAACACTGTGCACAAGTGTACCTTGTGTGCACGAGCACACGTGCAGCTAGAAGCCACGTGATCATATATGCACTTAATTAACAATTAAGAATAGGTCGCAAAGTGAGGTTTGAATGCACCCTGGTGCTTTGCTCATCCGAATGCACACTCTGTAACTTAATCATGCAGCTGCCCAGGTCATCCATGTGAAGACGGTGGACTGTGGTGCAGAGGAGCGCTTGTTAGTCTGATTATATCAGGTGGTACTCTAGTGGCACACATAGACAGCTCTAGGAATACTTGGTGGAAGAAGCATTCAGACCTGATCCTTTACTAACCTGGTGAGAGATGTATTCAGTAGTGGATGTGAAACATAACAAGAAGCAGCTTTGGTGCCACTTTTTGCAAGCAACCATAGGCCAAAAAGGTTTCTCATGAATTAAAAGCTGATGCTGTTATTATCAAATTCAGCATATGTAGTAGAAAGCCCAAATTGTAAATTCCCATGTTATAAATAAAATGCAGGTCATGAAAATTCAATGTATTTCTTCTCTCATGGGAATACAGACAGAAATGGCTTTTCTCTTGTTACCAAAGATGGCTCAATCTTCCAAAACCTTAGATGCTCCGCTCAGTCCATCTGTGTCTTCCTCATGCAAACCAGTGATTGGCCGAGGGACAGGCTGACACACAGAACTACACCGAAAGCCTTTTCATTGCAGTAAAGATGCTGGTTTGTAATTGATGTTGATCAAAAATGCAACATCTGAGCCATCTGTTTTTCTTGTCTCATTCAGGGTAAGGACATTCTCAGATTCAGCAGTCTGCGAAATGGGAACGATTTTCCCTCATTCTTCAACCTGCCCTGTGCTTACTGCCGTCTAGGCTGCAATTACCCTTCAAGATGACAACCATCAGCGTCCTACAGAGCAGCACATCGAACCACTGCTGATAATTTACATTGTTGAATATTAATAAAAGTCAGATTCAAGAGGGAAAGGTGCAGATTTTTTGTGAATAGAGAAAATGTCCCTTTGTTTAAAACCAGTTGCCCAAACAGCTAAATGTAGGAAATATGCCTTTGTTTATCCTTTTCCTGATTGACTGTGAATGAAATACTTATAAAATGAGTCAAAATTTTAAAAGCACATGGTAGAAATGCACAGTTATAAATAAATAAATAAATATGGATTTATTTTATCGAGCTACTTCAGTCTCTGATTCTTGGTGTTGTGCATGCTGCTGCACTCCATCATTTTAGCTACGTAAATAAAAGGGTGCCATCTTTATTCTTATGAGTGACACTCTTAATTTTCCTCCACTGTTGAATATGCAAAGGGAAAAAAACTTAACATAAAATTTCAAGAAAAATCTGATGATGAAGGCGACAAGTCCGAAATGAAGGCATGAATGGTGGAGATGCCACAATGAATTTGTGAAATTGAGAGTTTTGTGTACATTTTTTACTTTCAGTACTCACTGTTAGAACTAACTGATTTTTTTTTAGCACCACAAGTGAAGGCACATGCCTATGACAGTTTTTTTTTCTTCCACTGTCATCAATAAGTCAAACATTTGGCTTAATAGCTCCAATATTTGTGAGGTACCCTCTAAATGATGTAAATGTTTGGGTTGGTCTGGGACTTACAAACTTGAATTGTTGAGAAAAAATTCTGCAAAAAAAACTTTTAAAAAGTTAAATTTTGAGATAATAACCAAAAATATTTGAATTACAAATAGCAAAACAATTGTATCTATTTCTGTTAAGTGAAAAAAAAAAAAACCACGCCCTATAATGTAAATTTCAAAATAAATGAAATGTTGATTTTAATTTTTATAACAGTTTTTATATAAAAATCATAAATTGGGCTGTTGTGTGTCATTTCGGTTTCTCCTTTCCTCTTCAGCATCTCTCTATGAGGAGTGCACGGCCTGATCGCTCTACTGTCACTCTAATCGCACAGACATGTATTCTCCATCAAATTCAGAGTTCTTTAAAACGTGCACTGCGTACAGTATAATAGAATATGAAGTGAGAGGCATCGCAATTTAGCAGGATCAGTTCAGTGATGCTCACCACACAGTCATATGTCAGCAAGCACTTGGCAAGCAGTGGGGAGTATGAAACTTCAGGCAGAACTAAATTCAGGCAGCAGCCGGCTGTCTTGACCATTTCGGAAGGTCGAGTTTACATTTTATATATACATATATATATATATATATATATATATATATATATATATATATATAAAATTAATTATCCAACTGTCTCACAACACTGGAATACAAATTACATAACTCCCACCAGCTGGACAAGTAGGTGAACACAAACACACTCACACACTATCCATTCTGCCTGCAGGTTAAGTCGTGATGGACACACACACACACACACACACACACACACACACACACACACACACACACACACACACACACACACACACACACACACACACAGAAAGCTGGATCTTGACGAGAATATTTAAATAAATGTAGGTGCTAGGATGCAGTACACTGACAAACAAGGATAGGCTGCACATGCAATAAAGCTAAAATCCAGGATGAGTGACTGAGTGGGGACCTGGACTGACCCAGGTAACATTTTAGGATCAGCATCTAAATGTAGCCTTAAAAATGACTTTGTGTGGTTTCAGTTAATCAACACAATTGTCAAGACACAATAGGAGTAAACAAATCACTGAACTGAATTTCCTTTAGGGAAATCCAAAAAGATCCTAGGGACTATTGCCACAAATGTGAAAACAAAGGTGTGTAAAACCCCTTGTATTTTGTGTGTAGAGAAAGCTGCGTGAAGTCTGGGAAATTGGCTCAACTGATGTAGTCTAAAAATTGCTTGGTGTAACACTTACCACACTCAGCTTTTGACCAAAAGAAAAATATTTCAGGTTTTCCTGATTCAGTTTTGACACTGATGTGATTTTTGCTGTTGTTGCTTTGTGTCTTCAGATAAAGACAGGAGTGTGTGCATCCTTTAGGTGTGTTATATTACCACAATTACATCTGGGTACATAATGTAAATGACAAATACACACTGTAACCACAGACACATCATACACATATGATGCATGTCTTTGGCAAACACAAAAATGTGTTTTTATAAAAATGCTAAAAACCAGAAAAGAGAGTAAAGACCTTGCTTCACTTCACTTCCTTCACAACAGAAGAACCACATGCAGGTAATACTACCTGCTCATATGTCAGCATCATTTTTTGGTACTGTGAGAGTTTTGCTGCACAACATTTTTTGCAGCCACACTAATTAGAGGAACCATTTCTAGGCTGAGTACTAAAAGTGGGGTTCCTGATTATAATCATGCTTCAGCACCACATAAACCATTTAGTCCTGTACAGTCAGTGTCATTTGTTGTCAAAAAACAGCAGAGAGAAAAATCCCCTCTCCTGTCATCAGTGTTCATGTTCAGGCTCACTCTGTGAAAGACGGCTCATTCATCTGCCATCTAACCAGCCTCACACCACCCACACATCTAGAAAGACAAGCGCACACATCAGAGAAACCACAAATCCCTGTCATGGATTTGTAATCTAATAAGTGCAAGAAATCATCCTTGTGACCGAGTTATTCCCAATAAGCTCCATGTTTGCCTGTTTGTGGCAGACGTAACAGGAAGCCTTTATTAAGTTCTTTGAAGACTTTAAAATATATTTTTTAACAAAGTACAGGTAAAAATTAGAGGACTGGTAGTGCTGTGGACTATCTGTCCTCCTGGTTCTTGAGTGTTTTGTGTCGTGGGTGGTGAAAAAAAGAAAAAAAAAAAGCTGCCTCAAACTGATTTTCTTGGTTCTTTCTCTTATGAGGGCCGTCTAAGTGGGCAGGCAGCAGAAGCTCTCAGGTCCCGGTGACTCACCTGACAGCCTTCGTGGATCACTCTCCTCGTCAAAGCCCACTCACAGCCATCTAAAGTGGCCTTGTTTGCACTGCCTGTTTCATATGAATGTGCACATTATGCAATTAAAGAGCACTTCATCTTTTGAGCTGTAGACGCAGCTTTCAGAGGACAGCCTTCTTTTCACTGGCAGAGTAAGAATAGAGCACATCCAGCAAAGAATAATTGGGCATTATTGAGATGTGCGTCAGGATTAAGGACGACACTGTAACCACGACGCCGATTACTTCCCTTGATCGTCTCACAACCCCCTCCTCTAATCTGTTTTGTAGTATCTGAATGCATGTAGAGGATTTGGCATCACCTAGTGACACAAAGAGGAATGATATAAACTGTACATAAATATTTACCACAGCGTTTGGAACAGGAAAAAAAAAAACTCACCTTTTAAGCCATATTAAAAAAAACCAAAACATTTATTTCCCCATAAAACTGGAACGTTTATTTTGTTGTTGCTGGTTTTTTTTCCGTCTTCTTTTTTCATTTTAACTCTAAGCAAACATGAAGTCATAAATAACAGCATGTACCACTGGCAATGTTACACAACATACACACACGGAGCGTGATTACAATGCCAAAACAAAGTACTTGAACAGACACATGTTGAATACATGATAAACAGTGCACAATAAAAAAAATAATAAAAAATGTAAATATTGTACTTTGGATAAATGCATCAGCAAAACAGATTGTAACTGTCTGCAGTCTGACGTGTAGCTCAGATTCACATGTTAACAAACAGACAGCTCTCAGGCCTGTCTCCAGGATGTGTCTGTATTTAGATCATTCATAGCCGATGATACACTTTGTCCCCCGAAAAGCTTCTTTTCTTCTTTTTTTTGACAACAGAGCTGTGATTTTTCCACAACTCAGGCTGTTTCCACATTGCTGATCATGCCTGTACACCAACATCGTATAGACAAATACACACATACAGCACACACACACACACTCGTTATTCCATAGGCTCGTGAGGCACTAAGAACAGTCCAGTCTTCCCAGCAGTCCGAGGTCTCCTTGTTTCAGTGTACCTGAATGACACTGCAGCGAGTTCAGCTGTAGTAGATGATTTCTGGTATCTGCCCGTCCTCCACGGATGTGCCGTTGTTATTTCCAGGTGAACTAAAAAAGAAAAATGTTGTCTTGGCCCCCGATGCCAATTCCTGGGTCACTTTCTTTAACCCTTTAGTGCCATAATGCGAGTCGGGGCCCTGAGTTATAAAATTAAAAAGACAGACGTTAAATTAAGCTCATTTTCAATCATTCCTTCAATTCAGTTTTCAAATACAGTGACCTCGGGCTGACCTTTAAGGTGGCGCACGCAGTGTAGCTGACGTTGGGTAGGATTTCCACGGGCTCTTTGAACATCACTCGGAACGTGTTTGCTGTGCCATCGCAGCTGAAACCTGTCTCGTTCTGTCCCAGTGTGATGCGTTTGTCGCTCTCTATGATCTACAGAGGAACAGGAGAAAGTCTTCACTGAATGTACAACAACTAAATCAACTTTTTACACAGCTGGCAGCATCAGTGTCACATCTGTTTACTGGTGGATTTCTGTAGCTGTAACAAACGTGGAAGCCCCCTGAAATAAACTGTTACACAGCACATATTCAGCTATGTCTCTTCTTACTGGGGACTAAAGTTAACAGGCACAGAGACCAGCCTGTGACCGCTAAACTGCTGAATTCAGTCGTCGATCGTTTTCGCCTGTGTGACTGGGGTTTTGGTTTAGTTTAGATGAGCAGCAGCGATAGGAGGGATCACACGCATAAAGGGCCCCAGGCTATACTTTGAAATGCAGGGATGATGCAAATCTTGGACCTTTACATCACAGATTGTAATCAGAACATCTACCGAGCACTGTAAGAACCTGGGCTGTTCACTGGTGTACAGAAGCTTCTGTTAGACTTTTTAACAAATACAGGGAACTGAACAAGTCAGTTGGCATTTGATGGCGCATTTTTAGTAAAATAACTGAAAGGCAAACACGTGTCAGGGCTTGGTGTTTGACAGAGATAAAAGGTCAGCTACTGAACACTCGCTTTTAGCAATCGCAGTATCTTCAGCCATGTTTTATCTTAAAGCTTGTGTTCAAGCAGGAAACAGAGAAAACCGTCATATAAAGAGGAATTATAAATTACACAATAAAAGAGAGTGAGGTTACCATAAAGCAGATCTAGACAGCACACCCTTTTTTGGTATCTTTATTGCATATTTTGGAAAGGATATTACTACTGTGTTCAGATTTTTAATTTCCCCACTTACCGGTATTTTTTTAACATTATTTCAGCTTTTTTCATAAAAGCAATGTTTTTATCTTTATTGCCAATGTGTGAGCGGACTGTAACGTTACTTAAAAAATAAGATCTTTTCCAGCTCTGGGTTACCTCCAGCAGCCTGTGCAGTAACCTTAATGTGAGGGACTCGGATGAGTTGCCCGCTCCTTAATGCCTTGCCTTTGTCTCTTTCTTCCATTCCTCTACAGCACCAACACTGAGCAATACTGGCTATTTTAGATTGGAAATGGAGTCCACTAATTTCTAATGTATGCTTTCCTTCCTGCTAATGGTACTGCTAGCAAAATCTGATGTGACTGGAAACACTAGCTAGCTAGATTGACTCTACAGCTAAGAGGATTAATAACAGTAACTAATGTATTATGTGTGTATTATATAAAACGATGCTTTTTTTTGCCTGTAATTATAGAATAAAAGCTTTGATGCATAAATAACCGTAATAAATAACAGGAAGACCCAAGGGTAATGTCAGGGTTCAGTTACCTTACTATAAATATTATACTGGTATAAGGAAGTGAGGCATACAGATTATACACTGGTGTCTCGCTTGCTTTCACACTGAAGAACATTATTCTGAAATTGTCCCACAATTTGTAGATTTGCAGTTTTTTGCAAAACAGTGAAACTCTGCCTCTCATGTTACTGAACTCAGTAGCGCTTACTTTTCCATTCTTTTGTTTCCCTTGTCCCAATTTTTTTGACAGGTGTTGCTGCCATCAAATTCAGAAGGAGCTGATGTTTTTCATTCAGTGGTAAAAATTTCTTATTTTAAACATGTGACATTTTTCTCTGTTTTTCTGTGAATAAATTACATGTTTATGAGATTTGCACTGTATCCTGTTTTTGTTTACATTTCACTCTCCATCCCAATTTCTTTGGACATGACACACAGTATACAAAGCTGCAGGACAGTCTTATGTATATCTCATCATTATTTTGGCCAATGCTAGCTCTTAGTTTGAGCATATGCTGTATGCTCATGCAAGCTACAGAGACCTGGCTGCAGTTTAGTTAAAAGCCTTGAGGAATAATTTGGGGGATTTTACACACTGAGCACTTAACTTATAGTTTAAAGCTAAGATATATTAAGTGAGGATTGATGCTTGTGTTACCACAACTCTGTATTTTAGAAAAGGTTGTTTTTCTTGTGTTTTTTTTTTTTTAATTCACTTTAATATTTCAAAGTTGTTGTTTTGTTTTTTACTTGCTGGCAATAATATAAAAATGAAATGACACTGAGTTCTACTAAAAAGTTATAAACCCACTCATCAGCAGTGTAAGTATTTTTTCTTGAACCTCATTATGTCTCCGTGCCAGAAGTTACCTGTATGTTGACCTGATAGTCAGTGGGTCCATGTATGGAACCATACAAGCCAAAACCCACTATGGATATTCTTCTGTTAACATTGAATCTGCAGAGAGAGAAAGAGATGGAAAGAAAATGAGAAAAATCAAGTGTTAATAATTAAAAAACAAAAAAAACAACCATCAAGCCTCCGCTCACCTGATCCTGTCACTGGTACCACTGTACCCCCATCGACTCTCAACCTGCTGGAATCTATTAATGCTGCACTCCTCCCCCCTGAGGCAGCAGCGAGGCCTGTCGATGTAGTCGACCCGCGGTTTGGGGTTTACTGTAAAGTGTAAAAACAGATTTACCACCTCCCGATCGAACAATATTCCAGACTGGGCAGGCCCTGTTGCACAAGAAAGAATATCAAACTGGTTTCTGTGGTTTGAGTTGTACATGAGGAACATGATGGATATGCTTAGTGATGGCTGAACTGGTAAGAAGAGTGTTGCAAACATCACAGCATTGCAAATAAACTCATATTTCTGTGATTCACTTACCGGCAGCAAACTCCTCAACAGTCATGAGCGGGAAGCGGATGAGTGGGAGGGCTTTCCCCAGAACCTTCTGTTTGTTCTCCGCGGTCAGAGGAAGCTGTTGCCTGTAACACTCAGCCTCCGCCCAGCGGACCACCGCTCCAAACAGACGGTTCTCCCTGATGCTTAGTGTGTCTCTTTCAAGCACCGCGCAAAGAGTGTCTACACATGCAAATACACAGAAGTCTTAATATTTAACAAGTCGCATGCAAACCGTGGACAAGAAAACACCTGATCATAAACGCTCACATACCAAGGTCAATATCTGTAAATCCCTCTGCATTTATTGCATCTGCTGTGCTTTTGTCGATGGTGTCTAAGCAGAGACTGGCGAGCTGAGGCTCATCAAATAACCTGGCCTGTAACAAGACCACAAAAGTATCCATGTAAGTGTCGATTCTGGTCATTTATCTTGAACGCAGCAAAGGAGGGTATCGAATTTACCCCCAAACACGTTAGAACAAGCAAAAACAAAACTGAAAGTTTAATGCAAACACTAAAACAATCCAAGTTGGGTGGAACCTCATAATGCTAATGAATAAATCTCCCAAACCACCACTGCTAATAAAGAAAACACTGCTCAGAATATGGTTGCTTTAGCTTATTTACAGTATTGTTTATAGTTTTGTTCTAGTTGCTGCTGAGACCTTTTCTACCCCCCAATCAGATTCAGTAGCAGCCTGAGGGCACAGCAGCCAGCCACTGAACAGAATGCTGAACCCAAACAAACGGCAGCATAAACCAAAAATAGAACAGCTAATGTTGTAAAAGTCCTGCCAGCGATGGCTGGGAGGTGGTCTGGTGCTGACACACACACACACACACACTTAAAAGAAATACAGTTTATCTCTAACTGTAAGAGCTGCTGTTGAACAGACGGTAAGAGCAATGCCAGATTTTCATTAGATTTTTTTTAACATATTGCCTGGAAAATGCATAAAAAAAATACACATAGCTGATATTAAAACCCTATTCATGCCCGCCATTAAAGAAATCTGACTCTTTGTAGACTACATAAATCTGACTATTTATATCTAGTGCCATCGAGGATGGTTCAAAACCAAGCAAGTTAACTTGCAGAATTAAAAGGAATATTTCAACATTAAAAATTTCACAAACCGAAAGTACAATCCAGGCCATCTGGATCTCTCAGTTTTAACGTAAAGGATGCACTATAGTCGAGGAGAGTGAAAGTAACCTGAGTGAGAAGCATAAATGCGTTGTCAGCTCTGAGATGTTTGGTGAGGAACTCCACGCAGTGCCCCTCCAGAGCAGGGACCGCATACTTCTTAGCCGTGTACAGAGTCGTCATCACCGTCTCGGGACCAATGTGGACCTCGTCAGAATAGAGGAACCTGTAGAGAGGAAACAGGCACCAGAACAAAGGGAACAATTACATTTTCATAGTTATTCTACGTAAATTCTTAATATTTGTAGGCCATGCTAAGATGGAGGTGCCTCAACATTTTGAGTTACAAGGAACAAGTTCATACAAACATCACTACTCATTTGGCATAAACTGAAATGGTCCTCTAGATAATCACAACAGTTCTTTACTCATTATTAGCTTGAATCACCAGACACCCTGAGATACGATACTATCACAATATTTCCCTCATGATTTGCTATAATTGTAATTTTTACCATTTTGCAATAAGCTGAGTATTTCAATAACATATACAGTTATTTATTACCTAAATATATCATCAAAGTATATATTTTATCCAATAACATAAAGTTATGTGCTTCAGTTATTTTTCTGTTGCAAAATGAGATTGTCAAGCATAACAACAATGTCACTAAAATCATCCATCAATGTTGCCCTTCTGTGATTGAATGGGGTCAAGTTGGCAATTATATACTTTGTCCAGCTGAGTGTGTCCATCATTTGTGGTGATAGTTGTGTTTTTTTTTCAGTTGAGCCCATTTATTGCTTGGCTAGCATTATTTTCTCCTGCACCACCATCCTAAATCAGAATCAGAATTATAATTTAGGATGGTGGTGCAGGAGATAAGCCCTCTTCTTAGTAGAGTAGTATTACAGGGTGTTTTCATGTACTTATTATTTATCTGTTTATTTTCATTCATCTAATAAAATATCGATATTTGGTGTCCCTGCGTCGATACAATATCGTGAAACTGTACTGTATCGCTATACCCTCCCCCACCCACCCCTTCTAATTATTAGTTTCTTAGCAGTTCGTATTTGAGTTTTTACCTTTCAAATTCTTTAATTTGAAAGAAAAGGTCTGAAGGTCACTTTGCTGTGAGACCTCTAAAATCAGGAAGTCAAATTAATAAGTGATAAACTGTTTTTAATAGAGTAGGTTAGAGCGAGGTTTCGTATTTTTCATTAGGGTTAAACATGAGAAATCCCCTAAAAACAATATGGTGGGCCACATAAGCGCCTTGACTTTGATTAACTTTTAAATGCTGTTTTTAATGTTTATGTACACTTTGATCATGAGGTATGCATGAGGTTTTTACCACCCGGAAATAGTGTGGTACTAGGTGGTCTCGAATGCAGGCAGGGCTTGGGGTTCACCTGTCCTACCTGAGCAGCGCGAGGAAGGCGGCCGGCTCCACATCAGGCAGCTCGATTTCAGCAGAGGTCGTGGCCATCCCACCGTTAAACATGGCATCAAAAACGGCACTGCCAGCGGCCAGGACGAACTTATGGGCCGGTATCCTCTGGGCCTGTCTTCCTTTCCCGACTATGAACCTGACGTCGCTGAGAAGCTCGTTGTTGAAGAGGAAGGCGAAGCGCTCCTTTAGGGACCTCTTCGTCGCCTGCCAGTTGTACATGGGCTCCCGGTGAAGGCCGAGGACGGGCGGGGAGCCGGACGGGGTAGGAGCGGAGGCTGGGACGTTGGAGAGCACTGCTGGTGCTCCGCAATGAGCCGAGTTGGATGCTGCCTCCTGACCGTCATGGTTTGACGGCAATCCGCCACCACTGCTCCCGGTCGCCATAACGACACACTGTTTTTCAGTGTACTTTCACAGAAACGGCCTCGTTATTGACACGCAGACACGCACTCGCCGTAATGTTTTTGTTGTTATTCATTTACGTGGTATCCATCGCAGCAGACGCCATCACTCATCACTAGCTACCTGCTAGCTACAGAGTCTCCGGAAGTGGCGTGGGTATACTTCCTCCAAAATATTTTTTTTGTCCTGAAACTTTATTGTTCACTTCTAGATAAAAAAAAACAAAACGAACAAAGAAAAAACTTGAACAGTGTCTTAACATACAGATTTTTTTCCTTCTTTTTATCTATATGACCGTTTTGGGCACAATACAATCGGCAAATATGTTAAATAGAATAGAATTAAAATAATAAAATTCTTATTAAAAGCAGCATTTACATTCAAACGTGGACGGACGTGTGAGCAAAAGACACTACACTCTATTTTTTAATTTTTTAAATATTTTTTGATCATTACACAATTGGCGCATTAATTCAAACTTAAAATGTAAACAAATAAATAAATACATGTGTAATTTATAAAAAACAAATAATAAGCCATTAAAAATTTATTTATAAAGGTCAGGCATCAATTGTAAACTTTTTATCAGATATTAGCTGCTGTATTCTATAATTTTTAAAACCCTTTTTTAATTA